>NW_004797319.1:321136-323915 GCF_000002075.1 Aplysia californica | reverse complement strand
TAAATGTTGGCGTTCTTCCTATCTTGCTCTGCTAGATTGAGTCACGAGGGACGTGGGCACCCTCTATCCAGTTCCCTAATGGAATCATCTTTGAAGTCACCGTGAAGTTCCGAAATGATGGGCACAGTCTCTGCTATGGTGACATTGTTAGAGTTAGCCTATTCTATTGGGCCAAGGCAAGTGATGAGAGGACCTAAGTAGGTCCACAGTTACAGCGGCAGGTATGTTGGCTTAAAAAATGCATCATTCTGCTCCCTGATCATTTACCCCGAATATTCTTTTCTCGTCCTATTAAACCTGCAGAGAATCTGACAAGGATCCTCGAACCCGAGTCGAGAGGGCACAATTTACAAACAATATTGTATCCCCTCGTCACAGGGGGAGCGACCTCGAACTCCCAAATCAAGTACCCTGTGTCTGAATCACCACGGTCTTGTTCAAGATTGTAGAGATATTGAGTATTGTTATCCATCAAAAGTAAAACATATAACAAATTTCAAGATGACACCAATAACTTCATTCACCCAAAAATTGGCGAGCGTCTGATTGCACGTCGTCGTGAGACAAAATACTATGTTACTGTCCAACAAAGAGTGGGGTGTATGACAAAGATTATTTTTTAAATTCTAGATTCTATTGTTAGTTGAAATCAAGTTGAAGTTCACAAAAAGTTGACAACTTGTTAATGCACACTCACATACACATAACATGTATAGGTGTATCAAATCATATTATATCATACCGTCGTCTGTGGTGTAGCGGCAATGCACTTTGCTGTCACACGCACCGAGTTCGATTTAATGTGTGGAGAAGACGTTTATTCAAGTACCTCGGTCTCTGTGTTGTGAAGTTGTATCTTTCTCAGCCCCGGTTGGTCCTGACGGGCACGGTCGAAGCCTGCCACCTATATGACCTAAATTGTGTCGAAGGGGACGTAAAAACGCTTACATTTTTTTAAAAACTCAAAACAATTTTTACGCTTGCCTATTTCTGTTTGATGAGAAAACCAAGACGTATAGACGTTTTTCGAACAGACCCATACCGAATGTCTTACGTCACGTACTCTACTCTTTCTATCCCCCTGTCTCTGGCGACTTACTTCCCTTTCCCCTCCGTCCTACCCTGCCCCCCTCCCCTCCACACAAACACAAATCTCAACGTTAGTCAAAGTAGTCTGAGATAAATGTGTGGACAGTGCTGGTGAAATACGCAGTCGGGGGACAACTACTGGACACCATCATGGCACCATATGAAACCAATAAAACAACAGTAAGGACACAATGTGCAAAAACACAATGGTTTCCAGTAAAATCAGGAGTAAGACAACGGTATGCACTGTTCTCTTTACTACTTATGACATACATGGACAAAATAACAGCAGAAGCAAAACTAGAAGACAACACAATCAACGAGCTTACTAAGCGACGAAGAGAAAACCCTTTAAGTACCACGTAAACAAACTGTTAAAAAGTTGCAAAAATCACAACATGAAGATCGACACAATGAAAACGGGGGCGAAGAAAATCAATAAACCACCAGGCCCACTAAACATCACAGTCGACTACAGCAAAGTCAAGCAGTCTATGACCTTATGCAGCCATGAGCATCGTCAAATGTTTACCAAATGGAAGCGGATAATTAAGCAATTTGAAGGATTCAAATATCTGAAAAGTGAGTTCCCCAAAGAAATAGAATATTTTTCTTAAATAAATAAAAGGGCCAATGATGTGACTTACCAAATCGCTACCCTATAGCCTACTTGCAACGTTCTATTTGCTCAGTACCTAAATTTGAAAAATTTGAAGTTAAAAATGTGGAGTTTCAGATAATGTTAAGCTTTTTTGAATGCTATTCTTTGAATATCTTGACGACTCTGAATAATCTTTCGATTGTGCGAGACCAGACAGAATGCGGTTTCTAAACTCATGGTTTTAGTAGCTTAAAACGCCAAAAATGCAATGTAGAACTTGGTAATTCTTATATAATGAAACAGCACCACTACTCTCACCCTAGCATCGCAATGAAAACGAAGGGCCAAGTTATTAACATCCCTATACTAACGCTGGGCTGCTAGAAAACAGGGTGGCTCAGTTCCCTGCTTGCAATATATCGATAAACAATCGATGAAATGGTGGGGGTCTCTGTCAAGAACACAAACGTAGAGTATAGCAACAAGAGAATACAACAAAAAAATCAGATGGAAACAGGGGAAGGAACAGGCCCGGGAAAAGATGCATAACAGAGGTCAAAGAAACATTAATCAAAAGCAATATAAACATGTAGCACGCGATGCAGCAAACAAGAGAAAGACGCTTGCTTCTCCCTTCGACATTTTCCAAAAAAGTTTAGAAAGTTTTTTGAATGCTTCATTTCTGCTAGTGGGTGTGCATAGTGTTCTGTTTTTTTTCTACTTTAGCATTTCTAAATCTTGGAGCTGTGAATGGTTTACTGCCCATTGTCACTGATGATCTTATAAAAGTTGGTATGTCAGGACCTGAACTCTTTCATGTCGAGAGCTTAGTGTTGAATTCATTCAGAAACTTTTCCAGGGTATTTTTTATAAATGTAGTGCTTTTTGTGCGCCAACTTAACGCTTCATTGAGTACAGCTTAAAATAGATTACCGCTTTTGGGACTTTTGGAAAACGGACATTCTTACAACATGGCCAGCCCAGCAAAGTAGTTCTTTCGAGCTTAGAACACAGACAACAGGTAATGCCCAGACGCACTAAATATCACCGCACATCGCTAAGTATCGCCCCTCTCTCTCTCTCTCTCTC
>NW_004797319.1:284368-319621 GCF_000002075.1 Aplysia californica | reverse complement strand
CCACTTCAAAAAAGGTATTTAAGAATCATCCCAACGTCCCTCGTCGTGTCGATAGTGACTTCAATTACTCTTTCAAAATCGTACACAAAAAAATATTCGTCGGCTTGTTTTGCGTAACGGTAATGCGGTGTTCACACATACAGGAGTAGAGTCGACGAGCAATTTCAGATAAGATAATGCCAAATTCGGTTTTAATCGTGACGAGCATCTAGCCATAACTGTTGACATTATTGTGTCTGTGAGCACTCAGGGAGACGCTCGCCGAACAATAATTTACTAGACGAGCATATTGCCGAGCGTCTTGCCGAGCATCTCATCGAGGGTCTTGCCGAGCAATTAGCTTGAATCCTGGCCGCTTGTTGAGTCAAGAAAGGTAGCGGTCGAGTAAAATTTGACCCGCCCACAAACTCGCCGTCCAGACTGACCATCTTGCCGACCCGTCGCCGAGTTAGTCCGCGTGCAATGTTATAATATATAAAGAGGGGGGGGGGGCAAAATGGTTGTGCTCATTCCTTCAACATGTCTCATATGACACAAACGATGGATGTATACATAATAATGGTGCCCTTGCTGTTGTGCTGGTGCAAGAAGAGGAGAAGAGGAGGGGGAGGAGGAATAGGAGGAGTAGGATCTGTTTGGTTGAACCATGGCTCATGAGAACTTAGGACAGTTTGAGAAGCTGATTGCTGAACTGCAAGTTTAAGATGTGGCATCCTTCAGGAACCTCCTCAGAGCTTCTCCAGAGTTTTTCCAAAAACTACTTGAGAAAATTGGCGCCACCATCCGCAAGGCAAACACTTTCTGGAGGCAGACACTGAAACTTGACACCAAGCTGGCTGTCACTCTTCAATACCTGGCAACAGGAAATAGTTACATGCTCGTCATGTCAACTTTTGCACGCTGTGCTTGAGTAACTGAGACTCTCCTTGCAAGATTTTTATACAGCGAGGAATAATTTAACCCGCAGAGTATGAAATTTAATACGACTACCATTCAGATCTCGTCGGCGTATCGCTGTCACTCGGCAACGTGTTCAACTTTGCACGCCGAGCTATTTCTGACACTCCCTGAGTCCTCTCCGAGTTTTCCCAGAGAGAGTTATTGACTCGGCGACTCATTTTTCGCTCG
Organism: Aplysia californica; assembly: GCF_000002075.1. Lineage (NCBI taxonomy): Eukaryota > Metazoa > Mollusca > Gastropoda > Aplysiida > Aplysiidae > Aplysia > Aplysia californica. The sequence continues at coordinate 318,493 of NW_004797319.1, read as the reverse complement.
GTGAAAATTTTAAGCATGTTTGAAAATTTCGGCAAGCATCCCGTGTAATAATGTCACACGTCGAGCATGAAATATCAATTGCTCGGCGAAATGTATCCAGAGCAGCCCCGAACTGCTGGACTTAGAAATTTTGTCTTACTCGGCCTAATAACTCCTGTATGTGTGAACACGGCATAAGGCTCTCCACTGTAACACGTTGAAGACTTTAGTTCAATTTCTGTCTGGGGAAGTCGAGCATCTCCGTCTGTCTGATGGGATGGGACAGCCAACTCAGTCCCTGGTAATCCCTGACTGGCAGGGCCAAATCATTCCGCCCACCAGAATGATCTAAATTGTGTCGATGGGGGTGTAATATATTTGAAGACTACACGGGGAAAACCTGGTGATGTCACATTTTTCAGCTGACTGTAAGAGTAGATCCAAAGACTTTCTGTTTCCTTCATGTGTAGTATTCTTTGGCATTTTTGCGTACTATTATTTAGGTATTCATTCAGAAGTTATTTATCTTTTTTTTACATCACTATGTTGCAAGGTGGAGATTTGAAAAGAAGGGCTACAGTTTGACCATCATCAGTTTTTACCTTGCAAAGTTCTTCATTTACAAACATTACAAAATTCTAGTCTGCAATCTTTACATGGTCCTTTAGGGGGGCTTCATAAATCTAAGCATACAGGACACGGGACAATAGCTTTATGTTTACCACGGCCATAGCGAAAGTTCTTCTCTCGAGTTGACTCACGACAGCCAGGTTTTTTTCAACGCAAGAACACCTCTCCATAGATTCCAGTTGCCCGTGGCAACATCTGCTAGTACTCACGGGAGATAATTTGGGAATGATGCTAAAGCAATTCCGGAAATAACTGATGGCGGCGTCGACGGTGACATTATTTCTCAGAAATGTGGTGGCATCTTCTTCCGCGGAAACCAGACATAATGTCGCTTGGCTCAGCCATAAGGAGGCATTGGAAAAGTTTTCTTGTAATATATTACGGAAAAAATTAATGACTGATTTATCTATTCCAAGCTGTTGTTTAATCTCGAACAGGAATACACGAGAAAAAGTTTGGCCTTCTTTATAGAACTTCCCGCTGACGTACTGAAGGAATTGTTGACCTGGAACATCATTGCTCAGTAAGGACACCATTTTCCAGCCCAGGTCAAACAACTCATCTGCCCTTTCGATGGTCGATCCCACATATAACACAAGTGATGTAGCTCCCTCACACCGCCAGTTCACGGGGACGTAGGTACTTTTGCACTCCATCCTAAGGGCACACGGACTATCAACCTCCGTAGGCAAACATCCAATACTTCTCCACTTGATAATGGGAATCTTATCGGTTCTAACTATTCTCCCATTTGGAAGGAAAGCCATAGTGGCAGACAATTTTAGTCTTTCCCCGAGAGTGGTTGCCAGGTCATTTGTTTGTGTACAATGTTGGCTGACATTAAACGGTTCGAGCAGTAAAGTGAGATTTTTCAATATGACTGGGTCAACTACAATTGCAGCTGCTCCTGGTGGGGATGTAGCAGACGTCACTGCTGCAGTAGAATATTTGGGTGTATTGACCGTGGTAGTTGTGGTGGGCACAGTCTTAATTTCATCTCCAAACACACGTTCGCACAAAGTGCTGACATCGGTTAGTCGTAATGTCTCCATGAAAGAACAGTGGATAAACTCCATCTGGCAATGCACCTCGACGGAGTACGCACACATACGACAGTCTGCCGTATAAGGCACTCTGTCAACAACTTTCTTCAAGAATTCATCCGACGCTGTCTTATTCTGAAGAAACGAAAGCAGCTCGTCCGTTGCTATTGAATGGGGATCTAAGATTTGTTTTTCCCAAAACAGAAGCCAGTTTAGATCAGTAGAGACGTCGCCATTCTCTTCACGGTTGCAAAGGAAAGTACTCAGGTTCGTGTAGCTAAGATTTTCCTTGCGATCCGTGACCACAGCATCATTAGGGTATCCCTGCCATGAGTACTCTGTCATCTCTTTGTCTGATGGTGGCACTGTTCAAGGTGGGGGGGGGGGACAAGTTTTGTTTCGTCTTGTAATATCTATTATAGTTTTTCCTTTAAAAAGTATTGTGTTGCAAGAACTGCAAATTCTTTATAAAGCTAAATAAGACTCTTCTTGGTTTCTCTTTATTTTACTTATTATAATGCGTTTTATTTCATTTATATGCTGTATATGTAATTTACGTAATGATATATTTAAGCTCACTGTAGTGTATCTTTAATTGTACCAATTAGAATGAAAGTGGTATATCTCCATTTTGGGTAATTTACATTATAACTGGGGTGGGGGGGGGTCATTCAGACAAGTCAAAAGTTTGTATTTAAATTAGGTTCCAACAACACAATAATGGTCTCAAATATCGATAAAGTGTCAGACATATTATTCATTTGGAGTGCGACAGTCTTGGTTTTGTTTTGTTTTCGGAGATAGCGGAATCTCAAGTAGAGATAGGTAGTGAGAGGTTGGCGGGTACTCTCATGTGATTTACTCCCTCTCTCCTATCAAATATCAATCATCCTTATCTCTCCTCCTTATTTTCTTTGTATATTACTTTCTACTGGCACATCTAATCTTCAGCATTTATATGTCCTATTTCTGTCACAAGTGATGCAAAACACTAAAACAAAAAAAGTAAGCTTTTGTCCAGAATAGCGACATTTTTGTTTTAACCAAAAGTGGAAATATCCCACGTTATTATCAGTGACATAATTTCTTTGCATCTGTTTTGTTTACAGTTAAGGGACAAAGTGGACACTTATGTCTGATCAGCAGCAGATGAAAGGCAGAGTTGCAACATTCGAACCATCATACACAAATTTGATATTAAATGTTTTTTACGAATTTGCACAATTGCAGATGTCGTAGTATACATGTGAAATGGTATGTGAAATGGCAAAGTTTTAATACTCCTACAGCACTATATAGCTATTTAAGAGGCGGGACCTCTGAGTTTAACGTTCACCTCCGAAGGGCCGAGCCAAAAAGGAAATTCATGTAATGTGCCTTTCACAATGTGACAGTGTCTGACCGAGTTTAGGCTCGAACCACCGAATTCACTTTCGAACTATTAGGAGCTGTTCAAATATAATCTTACACCTTTTGGGGGAACTTTTGCCCCCTCCCCCTCCCCCTTCTAAAACTTTTCTCACATTCGCCTCTTTTTCCCTAACCCTGTAATATTACATTGTTCGCTTGTAACAATAATAATATAACATTAAAATTTACATCCGTGTTACAATCATTGTTCTTCGCGCTTTACATATAGAAAACATGCATACGCACATAGATGTATGTTATAATATATGCAGTTCTACATTCACTAAAAAAAAACGAGAGTAAACCATTCAAGCCAAATATTGCATACACTCTTTCTTACTAACAAGCAAAAATTGAGACTCATGTCAATGTCAAGAGTGCCTTAATTGCAAATAAGACTAATAACAGTGTAATTCTGATAAAGTAAACAGCTCGGGACCGTAAAAGTGTATTATTACATTGTTCAATACCCCCCACCTCCTGACCCTTCTTACACTTTTCTTACTGAAGGCAACCCCCTCCCCCCCCCCTCCCCATCCCTGCCGTTGTAACTGTGTACCTACTTAGGTCCTCTCGTCACTTGTCTTGGCCCAGGTGTAAAATTATAATTTATTAGAACGTTCCATTATAGTTCCGGTAGCGTTTCCGTTGGGCTATCGGCGCCACAGATATTATACATTTTGATGCTTGCCTTTTTAAGATTTAGAATTTTTATAAAATCTGTTTTAATAACTAAGTTCTTTTCCTTTTCTTTTTTAAAGTTAAAAAAACAAAGCGCAGTTTCAGGCATTGTCGCGGAACGCATGTCTCCAATGATGCTGGTCACATTGCTATTCAGAGCAGTTCCCAGCAAACAGACATAATATTGGTACATAATCGTGTTAAGACACCCGAAGAGGAAATACAAGGTAATCCACAAATATTTAATAACTTACTTTTCTAAATATCTCGCACAAAATTGTTCTAAAATGGAACGGACGTAATTCATTCAGAAGAACTTTATAATTTCGTGACTCTAGAATTACAACGTTTTATCTGCTCAGTACCTAGTTTTGAGAAATTAGATTTTACAAAATTGAATTTTTACAGCATGTCAAGATTTTCACATGCAATTCTTTGATTTTCTTGATAACGAGTCCGAATAATCTTACTATTTTGATTCAACAGACATAAACCATAAAAATTTGAATTTTTACCTCCAAGTCTTAGTGACTTAAAACAGCCCCATAAAATGGGAGACAGAACTTTGTTATTTTAAGGTAGCGATTTGTTTTTCATAAAATCTAAAAAGGTGAAATTATTTTTGAATAAGAAAATGGCTTCATGAAAAAACACCCATAAACTCAAAATGCCAAAGATAATCATGAAACAATATCATTAGTTTGTTTTATTATTGTTTCTCTTCCTTTTATCTTTAACATGTAATTTTTATTTTCACTGTAGCTTTTAAACAAAATTCATTTTTTTTACATAGTTAAAAAAAAAAAACTTTTATTCTGGAATTCCTGAAACCAGTACTCTATGTGTCCTCCCTTGGATACATTTTCAACGCGTCGTTCATAATATTCCGCGGTGGCTAAACACAAGGACCCGCCAAACCATGAATACTTAGAAAGTTAGAGCCTCATACTCTGTATACCTTTCAGCATGAAATCCCCTCTAAAGATAATGAGGAGGGGGGGGGGGTGCCAAACAGACAGTATGTTTGGAGTTTACATATTCTGAAGGGTAGAAATGGGCTTAACCAGTAAGTGTCATTGACGAAACGTTCCCGCTTTTCAAGACGAACTGAGGGCCATGAGATCAAAAGAAAGGATTCGCTTTTTGATTTTGTATTAATCTAGTCTATATGAATCTTTGCGCTTCGTCTTTCGGGTGAGTAGTACTAAGAACTCTGAAAAGTAGATAATGTTATTCAAATAATATTTGGTGCTTCAGTTAGTGTTCACAGCATCCATGTGTAGAAAAACAGAAAATTCTAATTTTTTACCCCATCGGCTTGGCGGTTTTTTTCTGTTTTTTTCTATGAGGATTAGGTCTGTGTTTACACAAAATTGCATCAAGATTTGATCATTGTCACCAAAAAGGGACAGTACTTTGAACTCAAGATCATAAAAATCAAGCCGTCTGCATTTTCTGTGCGCTGCTATAGCGAAGACATTCAACGTGAGCAGAAGGACTATCAGCCTACGGAGATAATGGTACGTTGCAACTTTGCCTATTCAAGACCTACCCTGAACTGGCCGTTCAAGGGTAACAATGCCTGCTCTAAAATCGATATATCAGGACTGTGCATCTGAGAAGTCGTTTGGGAGATCTCCTCAAAGCGCAAAACAAATTTTCTGGACTTTTCCTCGTCGGCTGGCATACTGTTCATCGCAGACTGAAGGAATTCAAGATTGGAGTGGGGTGACTACATTGAGACTGTGTTTACAGAATGAATCGGTCACAGCTACACTGCCGATGGACGTAGAGCAGTGAGACACCGTCAGCAGCTTCTTAGACGATTCTCAATGTCAAGTTGAACTCAACAATGGCAGTATAAAAACAACACAATCAGCCCATGACATCCAACAGGACAAGGTCAGAAGCCTGGCTACTAAGTAATCTAAATTGTGTCGATGGCGGCAAAAAAAACTCCTACGTTTTTTAATTAACAAATGAACGAACAAACTAGAAAACAAAAAGACAAACAAACCTTTTCCGCGTGCGCACCCCGAGATAAGGCGGCAGTTGTAGATGCATTGAGTCTCTACACCCTGTAACCGACGCACTTTGGCGGGAAGAGTGCTCCATTGCCGGCCGCAGTAGTAGTCGTAGTCGTAACAACAGTCGCCGTAGATCAGGCAATCCATTTCACAGCTGCAAGTTCGGAAGTTGGAATCTGTAACGATGATAATGAAAATAATGAAAACGCAACCTTATCATGTTTAGCACTATTCCCATCAACATTTTCATGCGCCATAACAATGATATATTTTTTGTATCGTATTCCTGACGATGCCCTTCACCGGGCGAAATGTTGAACTTGTATTAAATTTGAAAAATCTACAAAGTCTCAACCCTTTTTTATTCCCTGCTACTTACAGTGATGATGATAATGATGATGATGATGATGATGATGATGATGATGATGATGATGATGATGATGATGAGGATGATGATGAGGATGATGATGAGGATGATGATGAGGATGATGATGAAACGTTGAACTGATTTAATAAAAACAAATTTGGAATAATAATGTTTATTTTTTTGCTTGCAAATCAATCAAAATAAGTGCTAAAAAGGGTTGGTGCTGAGACACAACCTTGCTTTACCCCGCAATCGATGTTGAAGAGGTTTGATGTTGAACCCGTCAAACTGAATGGTGGCCTTCATATTTTCGTGGAATAAGATGATGAGCTGTAGCAGTATTGGGGGACAACCAATTTTTCCAAGCACCATGTACAGTCCTGATCTACTGACTGTATCAAAAGCCTTTGTCAGATCGACGAACGCAGTGTGTAATTTCAGTTGTTGCTCCCTGCATTTTTCTTGTAGCTGACGAAAAAGAATATGTCCATTGTTGAGCGGTTTGATCTGAAACTCTTTCTGCTAGTATCTGAAGTCGCTTCAGGATGATCCTAGCGAAAGTTTTTCCAGTCATGCTTAGCAGTGAGATACCTCTGCAGTTATTGCAATCTCCTTTGTCTTCCTTTTTTGTAGAGTGTGGTGATTTTGGCATCTCTCATGTCATGTCGAATTTTTGCTTTCGGCCAACAATCGTTAGTAGCTTGTAGAGATATGGGAGGAGGGTCTTTTTGTTCTCTTTCAGCACTTCAGCAGGTATGTTGTCATTTCCTGCTGCTTTTCCCGCGAACGGGTTCATCGATTGCAGACGAGAGTTCTTGGGGGCTCTCCCTAGAGGTTAAGGTGTTGGCCTCTCATTCAAAGGTCCCGGGTTCGAATCCGGGTAGCGATAAATTAGAAAAATGTTCTTCTCTACTATTGTCTCCTTTCACCTTCTTTCCTGCTCTCTGGCAATGTTCTACCGTCTGCTTTTGTATCCTCTTTCTGCTCCCACCCCTTCACCTCCTTTACCCCCTCCTCTGGGCTCTTGACTCTTTCTGCAACCTTTCTACTGCTTCTCTGTGGCTCCTTCTTACTGCTGTCTTTCAAGCACTCCACTGATCTTCTGGTAGGAAAGATCTACACAAAGCCTTCTCGGACAAGGGCCAAAAACTCAGAGAGCCCGTGAGCAAGTTGCGTACGATAGAGATCCCTTGTTGATCTAAAATCGATAAGAGTAGGCTTCGGTCGCCACCTGGGCAAAATTCAAAAATCCCTACCATCTCAAAAAAGTTGAATGTGTCCTGTGCGCTCATTTGATCTTATACAGTAGCGAGCGCCGTAAAACACTTACTAAAAAAAAGAGAGTTCTTCTTCTGTTGGTGTTGTATTAAGTTCTGACATTTCGGAGAACTGAGGAATGACCTCATGTAGCTGTCTATCTACATGTCGCTCCTCTGAGTATAAGTCTGAATAATGTTGCACCCATCTTTCCATTTGTTTCTTCTTGTCTGTCAGCTGTTCACCTGTCGCCAACTTTAGAGGTGCCACTTTGTTTGCTGTTGGTCCAATAGCAACTCTGACGTTTTCTTACATTTCCTTGATATTACTTGTATCGCTTGCCTGTTGGATTTCTAAGCATAATTTGCCCAAGTATTGATTGGCGTACTTTCTGGTTTCTCTTTGAAAGTTGGATTTAGCAGCACGTAGTTGTTGTTTTGTGCTTTCTGTTTGATTTGTGTTGTGTTCTATCAGGATCTTACGCTTTTTCTCGAGTAGTGGTGCGAGTTTTGATGCACTGGCTTCAATCCAGTCCTCCTTGCAAGGTGTTTCTATTCCAAGGGTAATCGACGCAGAATTATAAATTGTTGATCTCATGTTATTCCACATGTTGTCTGGGGATGAGCTATCTAGATGTTGGAGCTCTTCTTTAACATGTTCTTGAAAGTTTGCATTTAACGCTGGGTCTTTGGTATTTCTTATGTTGATCTTAGGTTTCTTTTGTTTTTCAGATCTTGGTGTTTTCTTTGTGACTATCTTTTGCCTTAGCTATAACTAAAAGGTGGTCTGTGTTGCAGTCTGCACTGTAGAATGATCCTGTTTGCTTTACCATGTTCGCATCTTTCTTTCTGACGATGACGAAATCTGTTTGGTGCCAATGGCCTGATCTTGGATGGCACCAAGAAATCTTGTGTCTGTCCTTGCCACTGTAAAAGGTGTTAGTGATGCAAATGTTGTTATATGTGCAGAATTCTAAGAGTCTCTGACCATTCTCGTTAATTTTTCCCATCAAAAGGTCCAAGGCAGGTGGGCCATACTTTATTTTCAGTACCTACTCTTGCATTGAAGTCGCTCATGAGAAACAGAGAGTCTGCTTTCGAGACGTTGTTGATTGCATCCTATGGTTCCTCGTAAAACTGGTATTTTTTTCTTTCTCTATTTTTAGGGTTGGGGCGTGGGCGCTGATGAAATGAGCCTTTCCAGTTTTGGACTTCATTTCCATGACAGTGATTCATTTGGATAAACATTGGAGGGTGCTGATCCTGTTCAGTACTCTGTTGTGTACTGCAAAGCCCACACCATAGATTCTCCTCTCATCTTCCCCTAGACCCTTCCAGAAGAAAGTGTAGTTTCTTTCCCTGATGGTACCAGAGTTAGCAAGTCTTGACACTTGCAGGACAGCGATGTCTACATTGAGCCGTGTGAACTCCCCGTCTATGACTGCTGTCTGTCTGATGTCCTCTGTTTTCTCCAGGTTGGTAGTGTCCAATCCGGTTGTCATTGTTCTAACATTCATTAAGGTTCCCAGTTTCAATGGGGTTGGTTTTATTCTTTTTTTTTTGGCTGGTGCTGGATTGTACGTCTGCTTTTCGGTTTTTGTCCTAGCTCCATACACCCTTAGAAGCAAACAGACGTGGCGGATCAGAACCTTACTGACAAGGTGCTGTCCAGTTTGAGACGGGCGGTAGATGATCAGTGCGACTGAATAGTCACTCCCAACGTCAAAGGTGAGCCGTGACGATATCCTGTTTCGCCAAATAAGGATATCTTATAACCCGTAAACTGCCACCTCCCGTGTTTTTCCCTTGCACATCACAACAAGGATGAAGTGTCCTCTCCATAGTCCTATAAATGCTTTTGTAGCTGTGGTTGAGCTGGGGTTTGCAGTGTCGTCCCAGAAATATTGAAATTATGACTAAGCTAAATGCCTGGGCCTGACTGTATGGAGAACGTGCCTTGCCCAATTTGCACGAACCCCCTCTCGACTGTGCCGATTTAGTCCAAAGGAGCGACGAGCTCAATACGTTTGGAACCAGAAGAGTTGCAGCGGCTGCCAGAAGGTAGTTCAGATCATTCCTCCCTGTCGACAGCCTTAGGGGCCCTCCATCCGGATTTGTTTAGGGTTCACTACTTTGGCCTTTCATACTCCCGTGTGCACCTACAATGCAATAGGAACTGGAGCAGGTAGTACCGTCCACTGTCGTTATGGTAGCAGCACTAAAGCTTACCTGAATCATATCATAAGAAGAAGAAGAAGAAGAAGAAGAAGAAGAAGAAGAAGAAGAAGAAGAAGAAGAAGAAGAAGAAGAAGATGATGAAAAAGATGAAGAACAAGAAGAACAAGAAGAACAAGAAGAACAAGAACAAGAACAAGAACAAGAACAAGAACAAGAACAAGAAGATAGTATGTGTGTATGTGTAAGCGTGAGTGTATAGTGTAACATATGGATATGAGTATGCATTTGCCCGAGCGAGCGCCAGCATATGTGTGTGTGTGTGTGTGTGTGTGTTTGTTTGTGTGTTTGTTTATGTGTGTGTGTGTGTGTGTGTGTGTGTGTGTGTGTGTGTGTGTGTGTGTGCGTGTGTGTGTGTGCTTGTGCAAACATCAGGGTTTACCTTGCTTTTTCTGGCTTGAGGGTACCCCACACTTTCTCTTACAACTCTCCGTGTCCATGCACCGTTCTTTCAGCAGCAGGCTGTGCTCGGGGCAACGTTGAAACTTGAACACAAGCGTGTCAAATTCGTGCTTCGAGGGCATGGCTAGACAATCCAAGAGTTTAAGTGTCAGTTTTAAGTCTCTTTCGATAAGTGTCTGACGGTTGTACTGGTGTTGTTTTGCTCCTTCTTCCTATCTAACAACTATCGTTCCTTATCTTTCCTTCTTCTTTTCTGTGTATGTTACTCTATTGTACAACTCCTGTTATTGGTGAACTCTCAAATCAAAAGGTTCACTTCCAAGTGAGAAACAGTTTATCTACATGGAAATCTCAAGTCTTTTTCAGCTGCCGACTCAATATAAGACATTCTCGTCAAGGAAAAAATAAGATTTCATTGATCTCTGTAAAGATAAATTTGCAGCGACCTGATGATATACATACACTCACATGTAGCGTAACATAAATAATAATTAATAGCATTTATGATGCGCATTTCCATTCTCTGAAAAAATGCTCATTGCGCATTACATTAACAAAGACAACACACCTTAAAAGTTAATCGACATGTATGTATGTATATGTATACAAATCTATATGAGAAAAGAAGTCTCGCAGTGAACTTGGCAATGATTTCACTAAAAAAATGTACAATGCAATAAAAAATCACAAATGGTCGCAATAAAATTGATACATTTCCGTTCTCTTTCTCTCTCTCTTTCTCTCTCTCTCTCTCTCTCTCTCTCTCTCTCTCTCTCTCTCTCTCTCTCTCCATACACAGGAATTTATAACAGTTCATCATTATGACAGTTATGCTTTTGTGAATAAGAAGTGCTTCAGCTGGGGTTTTTTGAAAATGTAAATTGTTGTGGCGCACCTTATTTTATAATGGGAGTTTGTTCCATGCCTGGGAACCAAAGGGAAAAAAAGGAACGCTCATCGTATGTTTTGTAATTTTGTTTTGGATCTTTAAGAAATAGAGTGTCAGAGGCTGATCTAAGGGCTCTTGGTGGATGATATAATTCCAGGATTTTTTTTTTTTTTTTGGGGGGGGGGGAGAGAAAAAGGTGCAGTGTCATTTATACGTTTATACATTTAAAACAGAAAACGGCAGTTTTGTATTTGATCTTTTCTTTTACACTCAACGAGTGTAGTTCTTTCAGAATTATTATTACATACTCTGATTTCGTTTTTTTCATTATCAATGTTGCTGTTTGATTTTGGAGTACTTGTTAAGTTTGACAGTTTTTCATCCTAAAGACAGACACACACACACACACACACACACACACACACACACACACACATACACATACATACACACACATTCTCTCTCTTTCTCTCTCTCTCTCTCTCTCTCTCTCTCTCTCTCTCTCTCTCTCTCTCTCTGATACGTTATTCTCCCTGAGGGATTAGTTTCTGTGGCTATATAGATCTAGAAATGCTAAACACATTCTAAGTACAGGGCAAGACAGAATTATGTTACCACTAGAGTGCGGTCAAAAATTCGTAGCGCAAATTATTGTCAAATATTTCTCAAACTATCGAACATAAACTTTCCAGCTTTTGCACAATGACTCGTATCAGTTTGTCTTGTAAGATGTTATGGATATTTTTGTAAACGCCTCCCTCCCTTAGAATTAAAAAGTTCTGTCTGACATGTTTGACCCTTTTGAGTTACCAAGACCATGAAGTCAGAAACCAAACGCTCTGTCCGCTCTATCAAAATAGTAAGAGTATTCTGAGTCGTTATCAAGATATTCAAAGAACTGCATTCGAAAAACCTTGACACGTTGCAAAATTCGAAATAATTGAAGTTAAATTTCTCAAACCTGGATAGACCTTTGTAATTCTGAGGTAGCGTCCTGCTGCTAACTGTATTCTAGAAAATTCATTGTATCAATTTGTCTTAACCTAATCCTGTTTTCCATAACAACTGAGGCTAGATTAAAATACTTTTCTTCACAAATTATTTGTATAAAATATTATAAATCTCTGTCTCGCAGAAAATGGCATTGTTCACAGAGCTAACCCCTTCTCAAACTCACATTTTGCATACGCACATGGCCTACGTCACAGCTCCTCAGCAATGACACTTTTTATTCGCAAAACTTTTGGCGCAACTGTTTGTCAAATTTCTCTTCAACTATCGAAAATAAACTCTTCAGCTTTTGCACAGTGACTTGTATCCATTTGTCTTAATAGATCAATATTTTTGTAAAGAGGCTGTAGGCTCTATTCTAGAAAATTTCTTAATGAATACTCATTTAAAAAATCCTAGTGGATGGTTTCTACTGATTTTAAAAAGTTTACAGCTGGGGCGATATCGCTTTTAAAAGCAGGTTCGTCATATTTTTCTAATCGCGAGATTATCTTTCTTGAACGCATATTTTGAGAACTTTTAGTGCAAAAAAGTGTTCGCTATAATTTTATAAAATAATTCATTGTAACTAGTGTTGCCACTAAAAATGGTCATTGGTGAGCTGTGGTGTAACCCACAAATGTAATCAAAATGTGTGGGAGAAGCAGGAAGTGCTGTGAACAATTCTATTTTCCGCGTGAAGGAGGTTTGTAGTATAATTTTACATAAATTTATGAAGTACAGTTTTTTAGTATAGCCTCAATTGTTGTGGAAAAATATGATTAAGTTAAGACACATTGAGACGAACTGCTGTGCAAAGTTTGGGTGACATTGATTCACCCGTTATAAAGATATTTGAGGATACGTTGCGCCACGAAATTTTTGACCGCACTATAAAAATTAATTTTAAAGTAAAACTCATTTTTACACTAAAGGCTATCAAAACATGCGTCCAATAAAGCAAGTATCACAATAAGAAAGAAATGACGGACTTGCTCTAAAAAGCAATATTGCGCCAACTGTAAACCTTTTTGAATCTGTAGAAACCACCCACTTGAATTTTTTATTAGTATTTATTAAGGAATTTTCTCTAATACAGCTAACAGGGTTTTTTTTTTATATAGATCAGTTGAGACAAATTGATGTAAGCCATTGTGCAGAAGCTGGAGAGTCTGTGTTCGATAGTTTAAGAAATATTTGACAATAAGTTGTGCCGCGAATTTTTTTCCATTCTATGATCAATACACAAACCCAGCGTTCAACAGTACCTCAGTAAATTGACACATATTTTTCATTGAACACTTGATATGATACTCTATATTCAGTCCCTGATTTCATCCTATACTAGACTCTGCCTTGGAATTACAGTACAAAGTTCTGTCTGACATTTTGGGTAAATAAGATCATGAGATCCGAAAGCAAAATGTTGGATCTGTTGGATCAAAATCGCAAGATTATTTGGAGTCGTTATCAAGATGTTCAAAGAATTGCATTTTAAAAAACTTGACACGTTGTGACTCAAAATTTTTAACGTCATATTTCTCAAACCTAGGTACTGAGCAAATAGAACTGTCTATTCCTAGGGTGGCGTAGTGTTAATATAATTTTGTCTTAGCCTGTACATTTGGTATACCGTACGTTTGCGTAAAGTCTCAGAAAATCTGGCAATCACGTAGCTCAGCGGCAGCAGAAGCATCAGCATCAGCAGACGAAGGAGATGGTGGAAAGACGATGTTGGACGAGGCATTTTCTAGAAGATGTGTACATCCGTCGGGTGAATGGGTCAGAAAATGTGTGGGTAAGTAGTATTTGGTTGCTGGGGTGGGGGGGGGGGCTGTTGTTGTTTTTTGTTTGTATTAGGGGGGGGGTTGAGCTTTTTCTTTAAATGTATGTATTTCATGTTTCAACACAAATAAGATCGTTTAGGAAACAGGCTTCGCCTCTGCCTATCAGGGCCAACCTAGACTGAGAGAGATACAACGTCGCAGCAGAAAGATCGAAATACGTGATGATAATTCTCTCCTTTCCGGAAAAAAAAACTCGAGTATTTTACATACAAAGGCATCATTATTACAATCAGTGTCATCATCATCATCAATATCATCATCATCATCATCATCATCATCATCATCATCATCATCATCATCATCATCATCATCATCATCATCATCATCACTATTGGCGTGTTTCTATCCTATAACATCAGCTCTTACCTCGCTCTCTGTGGCAATGCCCGGCGTCTATGACGTAAAGGTAGGCTTTGTTGTTGGTCGTTACACAAAAATGGCGTGAGTTCGATTCCCTTGAAGAGGCGTCTCTTAATATTCTGTCGAGGATCCCTGTCTTCCTGCTCTGGTGCTGTTTCCCTCTAGGTCCGGGTTGGACCAAGGGCAGGATCGAAGCACTCTGTTTGTTGTAGTATCAACTTACCTCTGTTGGTTGGAGCGAACCATGCGATCAATCTGTGAAAATGTTGAATCTGCGTTAATAAAGTTGCATATGTGACAAATATGTTAGTGTGACTGCGACAAGGTTGTATTTGTGGTCTAAATATAATATTAGTACATCTGTAATTATGACATTACATCTGTGACAACGATATTGTATCTGTAAGAAATGATATCGTTTCTGTGACATGAATAATATTCTTTTTTTTAACATTTTTTTTAAACTCTTTTTTTTCTCTCACTTTGTGTAAGAAAGATTTTCAAAAGCCTCGGCGAATAAAAGATCCATTTGCACAAGTATTTAACAACCATAAATAGTGGCTTTTAGTTCGCCAAGAGAACTTATCACTGTATAGTTTTACCTCCTCACTGATCAGCAAGCTTTCCTGTTCTGCGTAGAGTAGGCGTTGGCTTTATAGCACAGAACCTCGTCTCACAAACAAAATGTGTGGCATCGTAGTGAAATCAGGCGCTCGTCAAAATATGAAATATACATAGAAGAAACCGTTATTATTTCACCTATTTCGTAATTATTATTAATTTCTTTTCTTTTTTTTTATTGCAGGGGGGAGGGTATATGGGGGGGGGGGGTGACAGAGGGGTGGTCTGAAAACCTTTTATGTCCATTTTAGAATACATTGATGAAAGGCACAAAAAATACAACTTACAAGTTTTAAAGACGCTCAAGCTTTGAAAGTCACAAAAATTTGGAAGCCTTTTTCTCTTTAATGTTACCTCTCACGCCAGGCGAATCACGTCTGCTTCAAAGATGTAAATCTCTACGTTTTCTCACGATAGATTGATATTCTTCAATCAAAAGAAAGACAAAAGAACAAGTTTTGAAATTATAGGGATAACTCTATGTGCTCCAAAATTGGCGAGCGCTTGATTCTACCGTGTCGTGACACAATGGTTGTCCAGGTTCAAAGACTGTTTCTCGACATCCGCACTGACTGTAGTTATCTGAAACCTTCTCTCTCGTCACGAACTATTAAGACTGGAGGTCGTTTTTGGCTGGCACGTGAAAAGTTAAGCAGCTAGACCTGAAGAATGATATTATACTGCGGAGTTTGAATGATTTATAAAAGTCTATAGCTCTGATTTCATTCAGATGAGAAGTTGAGTATTCCCGAGTAATATGAGTCTTCATATCATTGAGAATTCTATCATCTGCCAAAAGTGATCAAAACATTTATTTTTTTGTGTGATCCCGTCAATAAAAAAGAATAACTGTAGGAATAAGAAGAGAAGTTTACCCATGATCAAGGACGTGGAGTGGGTTGTAAAAAGGGTGCGGCTTGCCAAAACCAAACATTAAGACCGATCAGATTATAAAAGATGCCTAATGACTGTAAAGATAGTTAGTGAAACACTTATAAAAAGGCAACTTGAAATATAAATACGAAGATTCAAAGGTATTAAAATCTTGTTTGTAGCAATACCACTTTTGAAATCAGGAAAGTTGATTAATCTATAAATCTTTTTATATGTGCACGATTTGTGTCTTCATTTTTTACGTTGAACAGATTTGCGGGTGACTGTTTGGTTGAACTGTGCATCCTTCAGGACGAACAATTCGTAATTTTAAAATATCCCATTTGCTTTCCATCATCAACACAACGCTAAGATTCTGCTGTTGGGCGTGGCCCTAGTCTCTTGGTAGTGAGCTTAGCTTCACGTAATAAAAAAACTAAAACAATTTTCCAATAAGTATTCTGTATGATGCATTGCTGCATTGAAGAACAAACATTAGTAGATTCCAATTTAGTCCTAGTCATAGTCTACCTCAACTCACTGGATCAATAAAAAGGTGCTTGCTTCATTGTTTGTCTGATCTTCACACACAACACAACCCCTCCCCCCCCCCACCCCCTCGGGGTGGTGATACTGACTGAAGTGTCTTTAGACCATTCCCAAAGGGGGAACATTAACATGTTCTTATGCACTGTAGAATTGTAAATGGGCTGATTCATCAATGTCATGCTCATAACTGCCTGAACTGCAATTGGGAACTGCTGCTTTTTCGTTCCTAATCCTTACTATCGTCCTTTTTTCCTCTACTTCATTTGTATATTCGTCACACTCTTGTGATCCTCTATTTCCGGGGTACTTTGATAGTCGAAGCAGACTTTGTGCTATTGAAGCTAGAGAGGTGAGCAGAGTAAGCCTGATTCACTGTGAAGACCTCTCTGTTGACATCCTCCCCATGGCACTCATACGACCTCATGCAGTTGCGAGCGTCGCAAAAATTCCACTAAAACTAAAACTAAACAGTACACACTCAACGCGTTCACAACTTCATTCAAGTGCAGGCCCTAAACACACAAGCTTCTCAATAAGCGCATTGACAGTATCACGTAATGGAAGAACTAAGGAAACACACAGAGCCGGGGAAAAAAGGAGGGGGGGGTCGTGCTCATTCTACTTCTGGGACTAGAGCTGCCAGGGTGTGAACTTTAGGTCAAGAGTCAACCCATGCTTAGACACGTCCCACAGCGTCGCTTCGGCCTACTGACCTCTACCCTTGGCGATATAAAACCACAAGTTAGTTTCTTTATCTCGGCCTTGACCCACACAAATTCAGTACCTGAGCCAGATTTCATACATGGGAACTTATGTGTCGGAGGACAAACCAATGAAATTTCATTTTCCCCGAGGGAATAAGCTCCTGATTGGATGAAGCTACAGTCGTAGTCAATAGTTGTAGACAAAGAGACCAATCAGAACACCTTTTGAATCATTGTGCCTCAGGGAGTTTTGGTTGGGTTTTCGTGGAGTTTCGCTTTTTATTGGAATACATCAAAATGGTTGTCTCTTTTAAGATTTTTTTTTTAATGTTTGTTTTGATTTTAGTCAGAGAAGTAACTCTTTGGTGAAGTAAACCAAGTGGGGGCTGAAGCTGTAAGCCCCACCCCATATGACGCCACCGTCCATGACGATGTTTATCTGGCCGTGTTTTTGATCATGTTCTTCGCCACATGTATTATATATTTCCTTCCTGTGTTGGTGAGCACTTCGTGACTGTGGCAAACAAATTTCCACTGGCTGGTAATTTGACCGTCACAGAGTCACTGCCGGTCACTCCTCGCTCACTCTCGGCTTCCTTTCCGTAATCAGAATCCAAGGTAACTGCAGGCACACTGAACTGTTGCTAGCTGTTTGTATAGAACATACTGTAGAACCTGGATATGCCTTATATAAATGCTATTATTACAGTTATTTTCAATATTGTTGTTATTATTATTATTATTATTGTTATTATCATTATCATTGTTATTGTTATCATCATTATTATCATTATTATTATCATTATTATTACTATTATTCTTACTATCATTAGTAGTAGTAGTAGTAGTAGTAGTAGTAGTAGTAGTAGTAGTAGTAGTAGTATTACTAGCTGGGTACCCTGTTGATGAAGAGACTCAAAAGAATCCATCGTTAAGTCATTGTGGGAACAGTGCACACTGTATGTGAACGGAAACCTCACTTGTTTACAATGGCGTCTTAGAAGACGGACTTTCTCAAGATCAGATCTAAACGAAACGAATTTTTAAAAACCTGAAAATTAACTAACAGTGACTTCAGACTCCTTAATGTAATCTGTACCATTTAAATGATTCTGAACAAACATAATTTTTTTAAAATTCGAAAGTAAAGTGGTTCGGAAGTTTTAGGCGATCAAAGTGACGAACTTTCACAAATATATATAGAGATATAGATCTAAATTATTATTATTATCATTTTATTATTATTGTTGTTATTATTGTTGTTGCTGTTTTTGTTGTTGCTGCAACTATAAATCATTATAATTCCATAGTTTAATCATCATTCTTCTTGTATTTATCTTTGTCGAGATAACAACCAATAGGCTAAAACAGCACCTGGACATGGATGGCTGGTGCCTCTATAAATAAATCATTGATGGTCTGGTATAACAACGAATAACAACTGATAACAACAGATAACAACTGATAACAAAAAATAACGACTGATAACAACAAATAACAACAGACAACAACAAAATAACATATATCAACACAAACGACCTAATTTAGTTAGGTTTGTTTGTTTGTTTGTTGTTGTTGTTTTTAATAAATTGTTACTTACGATTTTACTTTCAATTTAAATGCAAACCAAAGAAGGGACACAACTCCGGTCATCGCTAAAGAATAATCTACTTGTTGTAGTTTCTCGGAGTTGTGCACATAAAGTAGGGGCCAGGTTGACCACATGAATATCGATTTTAAGGCTAGAATCAAAGCATTTTTGTGTCATCAGTTGTTATCAGTTGTTATCAGTTGTTAATTGTTGTTATCTCGACAAAGATAAATACCGTCATACTTCTTCTTTTTCTTCTTCTTCTTCTTCCTCTTCTTAGTAGTAGCAGCAGTTGTTTTTATTATCATTACTACTACTACTACTGCTACTACTACTACTACTACTACTACTACTACTACTACTACTACTACTACTACTGCTGCTGCTGCCACTACTATACTGACTAGCAAAAGAAAGTGGGCACCCTCCGTTCTGTGCATTATTTCCCTTCTTTGCCGTTGTAATGCCGTATTGCCAATGGATTTTGAAAGGCTTGCCATTTTCTCAATAAGTGCAGACAAAAAGACTAAGAAAAACGATCAAAAGCACACCTTTTAATTGAAATTAATAATACCTATTCGAATGTTCAAAATCCCAGAATTAGTAACAGATGTATCTCCCACCAGCATTGATGACTACAGTGCTTCTCTGCTTCACGGATTGCATACGTCGTTGGATAAATTGCTGGGGAATATTATTCCAAGCATCAATTAGTGATTGCTGCAGTTGTGGGATTGTCATTGGGGGTGGCCAAAGTGCGCGAATTTCCTTTTCCATCTTGTTCCAGAGGTGCTTTATGGATTCCCATACCATAATGCTACGTTTGTCAGCAACAGCACTGACACACTGAGGTAAATAACGTTCATGACGTCTCCGGCAGACTTTCTGCCTTCCATAGTGGCAATCCAAAAGAAATCTGGACTCCTCAGAAAACATCACTCTGTTCCACTGGCTGTTTAGCCATCGCTGATGCAGACGTGTCAAGTTGAGTCTGGCATGACGGTGTCTTTGGAGGAGACGAGTGCGTCGAGGTGGGTGTCGGGCAACGATTCAGTGGGCTTTCAAACGTCGACAAACGGTGAAGCGGCTGATTGGTTTATGCCCAGCCCAATCTCTGACAGTTTTAGAAGCTGTTTGAAACCAATCCTGCATGTCTGGAACTCTGATCCGATTGTCTTCTACCACAGTAGAGACACGAGGACGACCAGACTTTGGAGTGTCACTAACCGAACCACTTGCTTGGAAGTGTATCCTTAGCTTCTGGATTGTATCTCTCTTCACATTGAAAGCTCTAGCTACATGATGCGCATCACTTTCAGAGCGCCTTGCCAGAGTCAAACTTTCTGGGTTCGAGGTAATCCTGGGTTTTACAAGCTTTCATTTCCTAATCCCTCAAATACACCAATGCTTCATCACCTGTTATGATTCTTCTTCTACATAAAATGTGTCCCTTCATTCCGTACATGGTGGTCAACGCATATGGTCTTCCTTTCGCTAATGAACCGGCAGATGAGGAACCTATTTTGCAAAAGCTTTAGGTTGTTGTTGTTGTTTTTTTGGTTGTTGTTTTTTTTGTTATTGTTTTTGTTTTGTTTTGTTTTATGATCTTCCGTGAGAATTCTGTGAACTGTCGTATTTGACTAAACATTTTTTCTGATATGTCTCTCACAGTTTTTCGCGAGTCTTCTTCTACAGAAGCTTGAACCTGCAATGCAGTTTGCTCAGAAACAGAACTGTGCCGTACAGAGCAGTCTGCATCTTTGAGATTGACACGCCCGTTAATTTATCTTCTCTCTCTCCCATTTTCGTACTGTTTAGTTACTCAGGCAATTGGTACTCAGTGACATTAGAAGACCACTGTGTATTTCTTTGGGTGGTTTCACTTTTAAAAAACAAAAAATAAGAATGTAATAACAATACGAAGATCATATTGTAAGAACAAAGATCTCATCATTTCAGTCGCCATGACCTAAGCAAACCCAAAAATTAAACGTAATCAAAGCGTCATAGTGACAATTTCTGGGTATCGTAACTATGTCAAAAATTAGTGGGGATATTCGAAACCATACATGTATGTTGATCCATTGAAAAGTGAGTGGGTATTAGAACAAGGGAATTCTCTTCTGGGACAGACCTCGTAGGATATTAAAGTTCAGGTCCATATTATAATTCATTTTAGAGAGAAGAAGAACTACCCGGTGGATATGCAAATCTATTTCCACGAAGCAAAAGTAAAAGAAGTCAAAACCGGGCAATGCTCTCACTAAAGAAACTTCAGTCTTGACATAGTAATAATTGAACACGATGAAAGATAATGGGGCAGACGGAGAGTTGGGAGGCATTTCATCATCATCATCCGGTGCGTTTTCGACTGGCATGAGCGATCATGGACCTCCACTTTACTCTGTCTTCTTTTGCAGCCATGGTGCCTGTCGTTCTTGCTGTTCCCAGCTATGTTGTCAACCTGTCAAGTATATTTTTCCTCTGCCTCTGCCTCTCTTCTCACCAAACGTGCCTGCTGTTACAATATTCTCCAATGCTTCTTTCCAAATTGTGTGCCCGATGAACTTTGCCTGTCGCTTTCGTCTGCACTTTGCTTCAACCAAGGCTTCTTCATTTGTTTTTCTAGCTGTCAATGGGATACACAGCATGCATCTTATGAACCGCAACTCCGTCGCCTCAATCGTTCTTTCCAGCTGTTTATTGATTGTCCATGCTTTGCTCGATAGGATTGGCTCGATGTAACTTTTCAATACTCGTTTTCTTGTTTCCAGTGACAGATTGATGTTTGTAAGTATATGTTTCATTTTGTGGAATGTGGCTTTTGCTTGGCAAATGTGGCTTTAGTTTCGGTGTGACATCTCCCATCTGATGATATAATGGTTCCCAAATATTTAAATGTCGTTGTACTTGCTTGAGAGTGGTACCATTGATTTTGATACTGCAGATTTGGGTTGGAGTTTTTCTACTTATCACAATAGTTTCAGTGTCCATAAGTCTTTGGTTTGGGTATGAAGGAATCAAGGTAGAGTAATGAAATTTCACCAGCCTTTAGAAAATTTCTTTGGAACACACCATGCAAATTTTCAATAAAATCAGACGATGATAAGGCACTAGTCAGCGTGTGCAATTAAACCATACACAAAAAAGTTTGTTTTTCTTTGCTGAAGCTGTGCCATGGAGCCTGGTGGATACCATTCAGTTAACATGTTTTTACACTTACAAAGGAAATCCCCTTTGAATATTTTTCAGGAAATTATGGCCTAAGTTTATGGGGACAAATGACCTCGTTATAATACTTTGACATACTGGATAAGAAATTTCAAACCTGGATTCATGTCGGTGAGGGATGGAGACTGTGTTAAGTGCGCCCATCCTTTGTGATAACTGAAGACAATGTATCCGTAGCGAAGAAACTGGTTCAACAAGACCAACATGTAACTGTTAAAAGCTCTCAGGTGAAACGAGAATCAGTGTAGGATCAATTGAAACGATTGTCCATGACCATCGTAACATGAATAAGGTGTGTGAGTGGTGGGTACCCCGCTTTTTGGCAAGTGAGCAAAAGAGGCAGAGTTTTGAGTCCAGCATATTTAAGTCTCCTTCGAATTGAGTCCAATGACACAAATGTCTTTAAACACATGATGACTATCATACGGATTTATCATTTTGATGTAGAACAGAAAAAATGTCCTCCATGCAATGGAAGACCCCTTCTTCTCCCTCACCAAAAGGCAAAGGTAACACCGTCAAGTGGAAAGACTATGCTGTCGTGTTTCTGGGATTGTGAAGGTATCATCATGACTGACTACCTGGAAAATGGAAAAACAGTCACAGTAGACTACTACTCCGGTTTGCAGATAAAAATTGCAGTCGGAATTGGTGAGAAAAAGTCGTGGAAAACTCCCTAATGGGGTCCTACTGCAAGACAACGCCCCTGCGCACAGGGCACAACAAGCAGTCCAGACAGGAAAACGGCGCGGCTTTGAAATCCTGCCACACCCAGTTTATTCACCAGACCAAGCTCCCTCAGACTTTTTTCTGTTTCCTAATCTTTAAAAAATCTCTCAAAGAAGGTCGTCTCCATGACTACGAGGACGCGATTGAAACTGTTAAAGACTGGTTAGGGATCACATTCTGGGTAATTTTTCTCTCAAAGACTTTTGAAGGGCAAAGAGAGGTGGCAGAAATGTGTTACTGTGTATGGTGACCATGAAGAGAAATTTGCCAAGTTGCAAAGCTCTATCTTTATTCCTTCATACGAGTATTCAGATCAAAAACTTTTATTTCCCCCCCCCCCACCCCCACCCCCCGTATGGTGACATTTAATAGATCTTGTAGGTGTTCTTCATCTTCTGCTATTAGGACTGTGTCGTCTGCGTATCTTAGATTGTTTAGGTGGGCACTTGGAGACAAAAAATTGAAACGTATCTTTTTAACTCTCTCTCTCTCTCTCTCTCTCTCTCTCTTTGTCTCTCTCTTCTCTCCCTCTCTCTCTCTCTCTCTCTCTCTCTCTCTCTCTCTCTCTCTCTCTCTCTCTGTCTCTCTCTCTTTCTCTCTCTCTTTCTCTCTTTCTCTCTCTCTCTCTTACTCATTGTGTAATAATAATACAAGTATACACATTAGAATATGTTCATTATATTTAATTTACATGTGCAAGTCACTGTGGGCAGCAAATCAGAAGAGGCTTCAGGCATACAAAGTGCTGAAACCAAGAGAGAAGCCCGCAAGATGCATACATCCAAAAGAGGAAGTGGAGCTTTTCAATGATCAAAATGAGGCAAACTTTTTTCTGTCAGAATTGGTTTCATCGGTCCTAGCAGAAGCCACAAGTTACCTTAATCCTTAGTTTTTCAAATTCTTCTATTTTTCAGGAGAAATGTGCTCCTCTGCGGAAGTATTAGCATTAGTGTTCGCCAGACATTGACGAACAAGCTATTATTCTAATAACATATATTTTTCATTTGTCCGTGAAGATAGATACAAAATGAATATAGATAGAAAGCAAAATTACAAATACAGACAGATAGATAGATAGATAGATAGATAGATAGATAGATAGATAGATAGATAGATAGATTGTGGCATACTACTGCAGTGTGCATGTTCGTACAAACTTTGTGTGATCTAGGAGGTAATTATTACTCGTCAAAAGAGGGATATTAATATTATGTTATTGACCATCGGTGGTGCATAGGGCATGGACACATTTAATACAGTGGTTGGGGTCACGGTTTCCCTCAAGGGCTATGGAGTGCAATATTATTAGTGCTGTGCGATTTTCAGGAAACCTAACTTAACCGACGCTTCGAGGCGTGAAGTCACTATCCGTACTATTCGAACGCATGTGCAAATGTTGAGGGCTTTTTATTTGTCCATCAACAACATCCACTATCCAATGACACTATATGAGGGGCTGAGATTCAAAACCCGCTACATCCATTTTAGCACTTTTGAAAAAAATGGTATAGGTTTAACTCCCCTGTCAACGCTGTTGGGTTATTTATAGCACTTTTGAGAAAATGAGTTGTTGGTTTTTTTAATCCTACTAAATGCACGAACATACGTAAAAAGAAGATTTTCTGTGGCTTTTAAGAAGTATGTGTTGGGTTTTGGCCGAAAGCACTGTGTGCTTCTGGCAGCCGGTAACAATGTGCATTTATAAGCACCAAAAAAAATATTTTGTTCTCCAAAATGTCGCTAAGAGGGTTTTGCATCTCACCCCCTCATATTCACAGCGCCATTCGCTTATTGCTCCGTCTCATAATCATTTATTTACCTCAATTATTTAAGATATAGTAGTATAATAGTTTATGTAGTAGGCCTAATTAATTTCTTTGAGGAAAGAGAAGCACACCGACACGATAATAGTCATTTAGTGCTGGGAAAATGTGACAGGCAGAAACATCAGATGAAAGGTAAAGAGGTAGCACTTACCAGTAAAAAAAAAAATGATTTAGATATTTATTTTTACAGAGTGTTGAGAAAAATTAGACGAGAATTCGCTGACTGTAAAAATTATACAGTATTCGAGTGGCTCTGCAACCCTTCGAATACTTAGTTTTTGATTTTTGTAAAGTGTTTTACGGCGCTCGCAACTGCATAGGTCATATGAGCGCGCGGGACACACCTAATATTTTCAGTTGGTAGGAAATTTTGAATTTTGCCCGGGTGGCGGCCGAAGCCTACTCTTATCGATTTTAGACCACCAAGGGATCTTTAACATGCGCAACTTGCACACGGGCCCTCCGAGATTTTTCGCCCTTGTCCGAGAAGGCTAGGTGTAGATCTTTCCTACCAGAAGATCAGGGGTGTGGCATAAAGACAGCAGTAAGGAGGAGCTAAGGAGTAGCAGTAGAAAGGCTGCAGAAAGAGTCAGGAGCCCAGAGGAGGGGGCAAAGGAGGTGAGGGGGCGGGGGCAGAAAGTGGAAATGAAAGCAGACAACAGAACATTGCTAGAGAGCAGGAAAGGAGGTGAAAGGAGACAATTTTAGAGAAGAAAATGTTTCGGTCGCTACCCGGATTCGAACCCGGGACCTTTGAATGAGAGGCCAACACCTTAACCTCTAGGCCACGAGAGCCCCTCGAATACTTATGCATAACGAAAATCGTGAATCGTAAATAGTAGTGCAGTCGAATGCGCACCGCTCTAGTGTATAATGCCTTGGCTTGGACACACTGCTCATACACATGCCTGGTGCGATTAACAAATTAACCCATGCCAGGCCCATGGGGGCCAGCACATGACCTTTTATGGCAAGGTCACCGATACTAGTAGAGTGTTAACACTGGCGTCTAGTGATTTTATAACCCGTCGACTCTATTCAGATCACTTAGGGGGTGGGCTCGATCTGGCCTTCCAAAGCTAACCCGCACGGGCTGAGAACGATACAGCATCCTAGCAGGAAGACTGACATACTCGAGAAAATGTTTTCCTCACTAGGGGATCGAACACGGGCCCCCTGTGTGCGACATCGAAGCACCTTATAACCGCAACACCACAGACGCCGGTCAGTACCCTTCCCAAGGACACAAACTTAGTTTGAGTGAAACGAGCACGTCAACAAAGTTACGACCATTTCAAGGAGACAGGCTAAAGAGATTTTCTTTTGTTCCGTATCCCACTGGGATGACTCAAGTACCCAGGGGTCACTAAGGCGGGTAACTGGGGAAAATGCTCCGATGATTTTAAGATTTTTTTTTTTTATATCAGAGGTGATTTTTTGTAATTTTGAAAAGCATTATCTAAAGGTGTAATTAATTTGTGGTGCATTCACTTAAAAATTTCTGTTCTGAAGCATTTTTGAGCACCTGAGGCTTGTTTTAAGTTGGCCATCGCCTGCATTTGAAATCGACCTCTGCAAGATTCCTTCAAACTTTGGTGAGTACCTCCTAATCTATTGCATTTAAATGTTATAAAGTGAGTATTGGGCTCTTAGACAGTCAACTGATCCATAGAATGTGCGTATTTAAATAAAAATAATGTATAAGGTAAGGTTTTGACAAGGAGTGCCTTAGTCACCTCGGTGTCCATGAACGTGGTCGGGGTGACAAAGGCACCTTGGGCTGGTGACTGTATCTAGAGGTTCAGTAAGTGATATTTTGTGATTTTTCACATATGCAGTTTCTAATTTTGTAGTGATGCATCTTCTCTTTTAAAATATCAGGGTCATATCATAATATGGGTTTACTTGTCAGGATCGAAAACGGGTAGCTTGTAGGTGCCTATACCTTTGTCGATTATGAACACAGATTTAAAATAGCTACACAATCCGAAACATGCTGCACAAGTATACGACAAAACTTATGATTATGTACTCCAAAAAGCACAGGACGAATATGCTGTCGAAAGTTCTTAGAAAAGTGTGTGTACAAAGTACAGTATCACTCATTAAGTGTTTCTAAGATAGTTGACCATCTCCTGGAGGCCAAATTGTTCTGTCTCACCACCAGGACAAGGCCACGGTAGAGCTTCTCCTTTTCATTTCAGAAAGAGGTTTTCCGTGACACTTTGATTCCTCAAAATATGTTGAATAATTATTAGTACTATTCATTTATCACTCACTTTGAAATGTTCTTTTTTTTTTTTTTGAATGAAATGCTGGGGAATTATTCTACCCTATTGAAAACCTATAAATAACATTTTTAAACTGAAATGCAATGGTCTACACTTGTTAGCATGTCTCAGTTACCTGATGTGGAGTTAACTATGTTAAAAAAAAGCCTTTTATTATGAGCTCTTTTCCCTCATATTTTTTTTACAAATTGACACATTTTCTTCCAAAAGGATCTTAATAAACACTATTCAACCATCCCCCTAATTTAAACCCAAAAACATTACTTAAACTCTTAGCTCTTTAGATTATGAATCTTAAAAGCTAAAAGGTCTCTTAGTCACCCTGGTTTAGGGTAAATGTTTATACGCCCCACCGACCCAATTTAGATCATGTAGAGGACAGGCTTCGATCCTATCTGCTAGGGCCAACCTGAGTTGAGAGGGAAACAATGCCCCAGCAGAGAGACCGAGATGCTCGGTCAAAATACTCCTCTTGGCTCCCCTGTGTGAAATGGGGAGGTGCCTAGGCTCTACACCACAGACGCGAGTCAAGATTGCTAAACAGAAACAACAGAGGAAAAGGAGAGAAGTAAAAAGTGGAGTCCTCCAACTAACCGGGTTCGGGATATCATCATCATACTATAATAAAAGGTGGATCCACAGTTCTGCCCACAAAGGCTTTTTTTTTTTGACAATGTCAGTCGTTTTGGAAAAATACACATTACACTACAAACGCTAAGCAATTGTCACGCGTGGGGCTATTTTAGAAACTTGATAAGCGCTGTGTAATTTAATGAGTTTCTAAGATAATTATCACTTTGCCGTCGAAACCTGCATTTCTGCCATAATGAGACCGGAAGACGTGTTTTTGATTGACCCACATTTGATTCGCTGAGAAATCCATGTTTTAAATGCGGCGACCCGGATGTTTTTAGATCTATCGAAACTTTTTTGAAAGTGAAAGTGGAAAGTGAACTAGAGAGTGTCTGTCTTTCTTTTGTCCTACAGTTTGGTATGTGCTCAACAAAAGAGCTGTAGACCTGTTCTCTTGCCAATCTTGGAAGATCTAGATCTAGATCTAGATCTATACATAAGCACAAAGTAAACCACCTAGCTTACACTATTTCTCCATTCGTAGAACGGGTATTTTGCTAGTTTAGTTAATTAACGGTACATGTTTTACCTCAACCCAACCCAACTTAGAACATTTAGAAGGCAGGCTGCTTCGACCCCGTCTGCCTGGGCCAACAAGGGCTGAAAAAGATACAACATTACAGCAATAGGCTGGGGGTACCTAATGGGGGTTTTCTTTCTATTTTTTTAAAATAGGAAGGTCTTTCTTCTTCTTTTTTTTAACTAAATAAAAAAAACTTTCGAACGCAGAATCGAGCTCATATCTTCTGCATGCAACGGCGAAGTACCTAACCGCTACACCACAGACTCCGGTCTACTCACCGATACCAAAAGTGGAATTGACAAGAACCAGCACTGAATAGCAGTCATACTAATAAGCTTGCGAATACCGAGAGCCGATGGTGCCATTTGTAGGAGCCGTATGGCCTTCTGTCTAATCTTCATCACTAATGCAGTGTCATAATCTGCGAGTGAAATAGAGACATAGACACAGTACATGTTTTCGTTCCAAGCCGTGCTTTCGCAATTCACGTACAGGCACTACACACTGGTAGTTATGGCAATGTATGGGGAGATAAAATGCCTCGGGAAGACAGCAATGATTTATGTATGTATGATGTGTACAGTAAAAGTTCATCTATTGTACGGTAAGGGCAGCTGTCAATGACTCCTTTATTGATTGCAGTACAATTGGTGATTGTTTAAGAATTGGTTTATGTTGTTGTTGTTGTTGTTGTTGTTGTTGTTGTTGTTGTTGTTGTTGTTGTTGTTGTTGTTGTTGTTGTTGTTGTTGTTGTTTTGGAGTTTGTTTGGGTTTTTTTTATTGTTTTGTTATTTGGTGGGGGGGGGGTTGTTTTCTATGTTGTTTTGTTGTTGTTTGTTACCTTCCTCTTGAACCGTCTCTATGACGTCGATGGGAGAAAGATCTTTCTGTCGGATAGCCTATCTGAGTGGGATGTTGTGGGTCTTCAGGGAATCCTCCACTCACTTCATCCAGGTCTTTCTTGATCTTCCTCTTGTCTTGTACCAGGATATTCTTTTGTTGGCAAGCTGGTCAGGTGATATACGTGCTATATGTCCAAACCACCTGACTGTTTGCCCCTGGATGTAGTGAAGAACAGATGTTGCTCCGATCCTTTCTCTGATCCTGGTGTTTTTGACCATGTACCATCTGGTTTTTATGACGACACTCTTCAGACATCTCATCTCGCAAATGGTTTTCTTGCATTCCAGACTTTTGGTCAAGATCCATGTCTGACAATGGCAGGTCAAGATGAGGATAAAGATAGAGTTGATCAGCATGGTTTTGGTCTCAATGAGGATGTTCGGATGTTTGAGGAGTTGGGCGAGCTGTTAGCTGACGCTCTTATTTTTCTGAAATCTTGTCTCAATTTCTCTGTTGAGACGTCCGTTTTCCAAGAAGACACTGCCAATCGCTGACTGTAATGTATGTCATGGTAAGTATAAGATACATAAATACATTGATACTGCTATTCCTAGGATACCAAATTGAAATATTGCTTAGAATTGCCATTCACTATGTTCATGAACAGGGTAAAACGTTCCTTAACCCTAAAGTGAGGTTTTCAAAGCTGCCCAAGTCATAGAAATGTTACAGTTCTTCTGTAAATCTTGCTCTATAGGCAAAACTGGCAAGATCCCTAAAAAGTAATATGTTTTTTTTTTAAACATGCTTAGGAATAAAGGTCTTGGCTCCAGGGATTAAATATTTCACAGTTGTACAGAGTACTGGACAGCAATACCGAAGCAAAAAAAATTGTTTGTGTCGTCCTTGTCTTATATTTTTGTTAATTTACTCTTTATCTCCACAATTTGCTTAACCCATTTCAAACTTCTCTCATGTCACCCAGAATTTCACACAGATAAGTGTTCTCTAGATCTGGATTTTTTTCTTCTTTGAGATTTTGCGAGTGAAGACTCCCTTCCTGCTCCTTTATATGACATGAGATAGTGAAGCTTGTGCAATGCGCGATTGAAAGATACAGAGCCAAGTTCAACCCAACATGGTGAGTATTTGAGATCACATATCCCTCCAAGGTTTAGAACGACTTATACAGAAATCCGATACACTCTCCTTTGGTTAGGAAGTCCACCACCGTTACATTTCCATGGTATGACAAACCATAACATAAGCTCTATTCGGTTAGTGATCGTCAGGGTAAAGATGTGCAGAATTCCCTCCTGTTACTTTCCCTGTTGTTACCCGGGTGTTGGTAACAGGAGAGAATTAAAAGTAACAGGAGAGAAGGGAATGTGCTCAATAGCTTAACTGACCACAGTTTGGGATAGAATATGAGATAGTCCACGCTTAATAGAGTAAATGAAAGAGGTTGAAACTAAAGGCATGTTTGTGCTTTTCCAAAAGAACACATGAATTGTATTATTTATTTTTTTTCTTTTTTTTTTTTTTTTTTTTTAGAAACGGGGCGGAATTGAGAGTAAGGGCAGCTTTCCATGGGATTTTGATATGCCGTGCCGAAAGCCACATTGATATTGTCCGCGCCGAAAGCCGCGCTGATTTTCATATCTCTATAGGCTAGGCCTAGATGCCGCGCGTGTTTTTGTCACATCGATAGCGCGCCGAATTCCGTTGCATTTTAATTTTAAGAAAAAGAGTTTCTTCTTCTCTTCTTCTTCTTCTTCTTCTTCTTCTTCTTATTATTATTATTATTATTATTATTATTATTATTATTATTATTATTATTATTATGTTTTGTTTTTATATTTTGATTTTTAAAATTTGGGGGGGGGGTTGTTTGTTTGTTTGTTTGTTTTGTTGCTGCTGTTTTGGGTTTGTGGAGGGTTTTTTTAAGCAAAAGCTATCCTTTCTTTCACAAGGACACATTCCTGTGACCACCCACCCAACCTCCATGTCTCCAACGAATACTTGGCATATGTTAAGAGCCTGAATTCATTTTCCACTCAGACACTGGAAGAATGTTGGAGAAAACAAAAGAACATCGACGCAATAATATTAATAATAGCCACTTGGTGCCTTGGAAAAAATACTGCAGACAGTTATATCTATCGTCAATGTCATCCCACAATCTCCCACATTATTTGTTTCGAGGGGTTTTCATATATTACTGTTACTCGAATAAAAAGCATTTGAAAGATACTCGTAATTGCGTTCTGTTTCGTTATCGTTGTCATAGTTTTTAATTTTGTCCATATTGAGGACCCGAGTGCTGGTTCTGATTTGGACTCTCTTTTTCATTTTCTCAAAATTTCACACAAAGGCTCAGGCGATTGTGAGATTGACGCTGGCGAGATTATTATTATAACCCATAATATGTAGGTAATTTCACACCCCATTCGACACAATTTAGATAATTTAAGAGGCAGTGAACGAATCTGTCTCTCAGGGCCAACCTGATTTGACGGGGATACAAAGCTGAGATAATCAGTAAAGGTTCTCCCCAATCAGGAATTGAACTTGGGTCTTCTGGTTGCGACGACAAAGCGCCTAACCGCAACACCACAGACGCTGATACCGCCGGCCTCCCTCACTGAATAAGAGGAAGCATAGGCAAAGAGTGCAGGCTCCATTTTTTAAGAAAATAATCTATTCCTAGAATGTCCCCCCGGAAATAGCTCCTGGGAATGTCGTAATAATGTTTTCCTTGCAGGCAGAAACAGAAGAATGCATGCGTCTGCTGAGTGGGAGGATATAATAAACACGGGGAAACGTGCCCATTATTGTCTCCTGTTTCCTCGTCTGTAGGAACCAGCACACAATGGCGCTCTGTTTGCTCATTTGGTATCGTGCTGAACTACGGAGCGGAAGGCCCTGGTTCGTATCCCATACTTGGCGTTCTTGAACTCTGGTCGTTTTCAGGAGTTTTCAATGCTCTCACTCCATTTAGCTCGGTCTAAGGGAGACGTATGTTATGTTAGGAGGTCCTGCCTTTTAAATAACCTAATAGTGTTGATAGGGGCGTTAAATCCATTCACTTACTAGTATTTTTAACTTATAACCAGTGTATGACTAACAGTCGAATTCATTTGATTGAGTCGGGGTCAGCCAGATTCAAAAACTACCATTTTGGCACAATACGACCGATTCGACTCCCGTCAAATGTGTTGGATTTAAAGGTCACAGTTGAATTTTGTCGAATTCGGTTGAAATGTGTCAAAATGGTAGCTTTTGCTCTATCCCTGGAGTAAAATCTGGCTTTTCCCGACTTAATCAAATAAAATCGTTAGGCAGTGTGCACTCGACATTACACATGGTTGTATCCACACAGTTTGGAACTCTCTCCCACAACATTAATTTGAGGAATACAAAGTAAAAGAAAAATACCATGTTAAATAAAATTCATTTAAAAGACATACTCAAGTTATGAAATGCCATCGTGATAGTTAGTCCTTTTTATTCTTAATACTTGAACTCGTATTGTATTTATAATGTGACTGGCGTATTGTCACTGATTGTGGTACCTGGATACCTGGGGGTATCATCTCTGACTCAGAGGTTGACGTGTAATAACCCTCCATCTTTCACGGTCGCGAGCTGCCGTTGCACATTTTTCCATATCCAGTCCAGTCCATGTTCTTATGTTGTCCATACATGCTATTCTTTGCCTACCTCTGGCTCTCCTGACCCACATCTTTCCTTCAAGCACCTCTTTCATAATGGTCTCGGGCCTTTTTAAATGGCCACAGTGTTGTATTTTTCTACATTAAAACCCTAGTCTTCTGGATGGGGGCCTCGCAGACCCCAATAGGTATACTTCAGGCATTTTCGACAAAACTTTGGGTTCGATGTTATTTTCCTCCCAGGTATTCTTCAAACACCCTCTGATAAGCATGAATACGGTCTATCAAGTTATTTGGATAATTTGGAAGATAGTGATGACTATTTTCCTAGGACAACCCCCCGGAACCCTAAAGGGGGCCTCTCAGACCCC
Source organism: Aplysia californica (assembly GCF_000002075.1). Lineage (NCBI taxonomy): Eukaryota > Metazoa > Mollusca > Gastropoda > Aplysiida > Aplysiidae > Aplysia > Aplysia californica. The sequence continues at coordinate 285,918 of NW_004797319.1, read as the reverse complement.
AAGGCATTTTTACTATAATAAGAAAGGCAGTTCTCCTCCTGTCAAGTATGTACCGAATGGCAGCTTCGATGAGGAGACCGGGAAAGCAGAAATTAACATCTTTTACAACAAAACAAAGGGCGCTGTGGACTCTGGATCAGATGGTCCATGCATACATGTCAAAGAGGCAGGCCGTGAGATGGCCTCTGACCTTCTTCTGCAATATGTTGGGTGTTGCAGCTATTGCTGCTTACATCTGCTTCACTGCTCAAAATCCCCAGTGGAATATCCGCAAGAAACACAGGAGAAAAATCTTCCTCGAGATGTTGGGTGATGAGCTCTGCCTGCCATACAATGCTGGGCTGCCATGAGAACATTCCTAAGTCAGCTCGTATGAGTATGCTTCTCTGTGGTGTCACACCACTTACCCAAACCCAAGAAGCAAGAGCACTGGCCACTGAACATGGGCCAAGAAAGAGGAAACGCTGTGGACTTTATCAGAGAAACAAGGACAGAATATCTTACGAAATATCAGTTTGTGGGAAACACTCTGTTTCCAAGCGCGTTTGTCTTCACTGTCAGTAGACACTCATATTACGAGCACTTGTCTCCTGGTCTTCGGTGCCAGTACTGGTACCAAGTTGCTATATGTACCACACTATTTTGGCATCATCCTAATTATCATCTACCGTAATTAAGTCTTCTTGGGCATTTTCATGAGATTCATTTTTAACTGAAAAACTACCACATCATCATTTAAATTCAATGTCATTATTCAGCAAGAAAAACAGCATGCTCCTGACATGACCGACCCACAATCATTAGGAAAAAAAGTGCCAGAATTGCATTGATTTCTTCAGTCTAACCTCATTCAAAGTTGTTCACCAACTAATATACGATATATAAAGTTCAATAAATGTGTTCGTTAAACAGATTATTTCTGTATGTGTAGTCTTGGGTGTTTTGTTTCAATGTTTCTGTAAATGATGATCAACCACCAAGTTTACCCATGAAATACAAAGGATAAATAGTGGGGTCTGAGAGGCCTCCTTACAGGCTTCTAGGGAAATCGGACCATCCAGAAGACTAGGGTTAATTTATTTTGCTCACCAGGGTCTATCTTGTGTGTAGAATCTGACACACCTCTTTGTCTTTTTTGTTTTTCAACTTTTTCTGGCCATTCTACCGTAGCATCACATCTCAAACGCATTTATTTTGCTTTCTTTTTTCCTTGTCAAATTCCAAGTCTCTGCGCCACATATGAATATGGGGAAGATGTAGCATTCCAGCTTTTTCTTTCTTAAAGTGAGGGATAGTTGCCTGATTGTGGTATGATAGTTTTCATGGCTGCTTATGTGTTAACATTTATCTAAAGAGTGTCTTACGCACGTTCATTCTAACGTAAATTGTGTTAAGATGAGGGTCTTGTGAAACGCCTGGGGCTGCATTAAATGGGATTGGTTGTATTAGTGGTAGATCTAGGCCTAGATAGCAGCAGCAGCAGTAGTAGTAGTCGTCGTAGTAGTAGTAGTAGTAGTAGTAGTAGTAGTAGTAGTAGTAGTAGTAGTAGT
>NW_004797319.1:274662-283136 GCF_000002075.1 Aplysia californica | reverse complement strand
CCCCCCCAACCAGCATATCTTAGTTATGACTAGGGTCGATTATTAAGATGCAGGCTTCTTCAACTCTTCTGTTAAGGTCCAAACATGTTTAAGAAGTATAGAACATCCCAGCAGACTAACGGAAATATTCCATTGAGTAACTTTCCCTCGTGAAAATCAATTCCATGTCTTCTTCGTGCAGGCAATGAAGAACAAAGATATAATTGCAGAAGTTTCACGCCCCCATTGACAGTATTAAGATCATTTAGGAGGCTGGCTGCTTCAATCCTGTGTGTCAAGGCCAACTCGAGCTGAGAGAGATACAACATCCTAGCAGACAGACAGAGATACTACAAAAGAATTCTCCCCCCACACGAGGATTGAACTCCTTCCCCCTTAAGTGCGACGACGAAACCCCCAACCACAGCATCATATTACATGTATACGTTAGTCAATTCTGAAGAGACGAACCATTACTATTCACTACACCACAGAAATCGATCATTTTCGCGAAACCTGGAATATTAATTTTGACGCAGTGACGTTATTGGTGTAGAGCCTTTGCGATCGAGTAAACAATTCATCTTTTTGAAGGAGCTGTTGTTGATGGTGATGATGATGATGTGAGTTTTTGGTATCGTTTTTTTAATTGCTGCTGCTGTTGATGTTGTTGTTGTTGTTGTTATTGTTGTTGTTGTTGTTGTTGTTGTTGTTGTTGTTGTTGTTGTTGTTGTTTGAGTAACATGAAGTACAGCAATACAATGACAGTAAATGAGCGATAAGCAAAAACAACAGATGGAAAGTAAAAATGTTGGACAAACCGGTTTCATTCTCAAACCACCTGATTTGGTGTTATATCTATTCTCGTTTTTGTTTTGTTGTTGTTTTCTACTCTCGGTGAGCAGTTTTCATTTGCTAGATTTCATGTTTTCCTCTTCGAAGAACGGACTCAAAAGAATCGATTGTCAAGTCGTTGTGAAAACAGTGCCCACGGCTTGGGAACAGAAGCCTCATTTCTTTAGAAGTAGTAGAAGACGGACTTTCCCATGATTAGATCTAAACGAAACTAATACATGTAACAAAATGAAAATTAAACTACAGTAACTTCAGGGTCCCTAAGAATATATACTGTTACTGTGCACCCTTTAAATGATTCTGAACCACGGTTGTTGTTTTTTTTCAAATTCGAAAATTAAGTGGCTCGGACTCGGAAGTTTTAGGCAAACAAAGTGATGAACTTTCAAAAATATAATAATAATTATCTAGATGGAAGTGTCTAGGTAGACCCCCATTGGGGACTACGTAGTCATGGTGTCTAGGTGCTCCCCAAAAATGTTGGATTGTGATTGGCCTATTATATTTACACTCTGCTGGAATGGAGCAATTAATCCTGAGAGATGAAAAAAAAATTTGAAAGTCTAGATCTATACTCTCAAAACAGAAATTGATCATTCTCGCAGTGTTTAAAGCGGAAACGGACTTGTTTTAAAATTTTAATTGATGGAGAAAAAGAATGCTTCACTTGTGGAACAGTAAAAAACAAAAAACAAATAGAAGAAGAATTTGAAGTTATAAATATACATGTGCCATGTGGACTCTTCAACCACCGCTAATGTAAATCTACCCTGTAAAGTTGGAAGTAATATGATTGGGTGGTTTGGGAGTTTTAGGCACCCGAAAATTGCCAAGTGGGCCCCTTTAGAAAAAATTAAGTGTGTCCACAAAGTCTTGACATTGCACGGTGGCCTATTTTTTCTCCATTTTATTGTAGTTTCAAAACACAGCATTGTGAGCACCAGTAGACGTGTTAACACTGTATCCAAGCGCAACAACCGGGAAATTAACACACTAAAATAGAGAAAAATAGGTCACGATGCAATGCCAGGACTTTATGGACACACTGTATACAGATTGGCGCAGAGAAAAACAAATAAACAAATTGCCACCTTCTAAACATAAGTCCAGAATTGTTACAACAGATAAAAACAAGAAAATTACAGTATTTCGGACACATAAAATGCCATTTCTTAATCTGCAGGTCAATACTAGAGTGTAAAGGGGAAGAAACTAGACCGAGAGACCCATGATTTACCTAGACACCATAGCTACGTACTCCTCAAATGGGGTCTACCTAGACATTTCCTATCTAGATATCATTATGTTGCCCAAATGATCATACGTAACAAGATGGCCTACTCCTCTCTTTGAGCAATTTAAATAAGTGTCCTCAAAATTCGGTGGCGCCCTCTTCGCAAATGGGCACCCTTTGCGAACAGAGTTACCCTACTTGTGTGGAAAAAAAATCAAAGTGAAACTAAGAAGTTTTTGAATAAATAAAAATTCAAATTTCGGAAGAACGCTTTTTTATAATGGTTACGCAGACAAAAAAACGGAGGAAGAGGGGACTGTTTTCTTCGTTTAATTTCACTTTAGAATGAGAGGCGAAAGGTCATTAGAATTTTTTTAAACCCTAAAACTCCGCACTGAACGAACCCGAACCGAACAGCTGATGAACAGCTGTCGAACTGTGCATGCAAGGAGGTGCTATTCCTATTCTTTTGTGGAGAAACGAACGAGGGCTTTAAAACAGACGCAGCGCCATCTGAAGCAAAGAGCGGACTTCCGGTGGACACTTTTTGACTGAGTGGACCATCTTGTTACGTACTATCTTTGGTTGCCCTAGACTTGAAACATAATACCTTAGATTGGGCACTGTCACGGCAGACGGTCTATGCTCTCTTGAAAAACTTCTCCGTACTGTTTACACCATGTGTGTGCAAATGGAGAGAGCAAAACGCCCATCCCGCTTTAATCGAGTGCGCATACAACCTTTATCTCCTTACCCTTCATTTGCTTCCAAAAAGCGTCAATTGGGGCATCCCATGGTAAACCTAAATTACGCCTGTCTTAGATATCATGATACAAATCTCTGATTAGAGATATATTGCTTTCCATCAGTTTCTATTTATTTAGAAAACAAACCATGACGTAAGAAATGCTCATTTTCCTGCACCAGAAAGTGAAAACGTCAGAGACTTTTGGTAAAATCCGAAACGTGATATTCAAATTGCTCAGATGGAGAGAAAGACACAGAGAGAGAGAGAGAGAGAGAGAGAGAGAGAGAGAGAGAGAGAGAGAGAGAGACTGAGAGAGAGAGAGAGACAGAGAGAGAGACAGACAGAGACAGACAGAGAGAGAGAGAGAGAGAGAGGGAGAGAGAGAGAGAGGGGGGGGGGACGAAGGAAATTATTACGCCACTCTCCCATACTCGGAGCAAGCCTCGAAAGGAAGACAGATTGAGCGACAACATGGAGGGGAAGACTGCTGGGTGAATAGCCAGGGCTTCATCAGCTGATTGCACGTCCAGGGCCAAAATGTTCTATCTGGTAGGCTATAATAAAATTTAACAAGATGGAATGTTTTGGTTCGGTGCTTGTCTGATGGCACAATATGGAGGAAGGGGACGGTGGCAAGTGCCAGTAGCAACAACCAATCAGGGAGTCTCGGCAATAGAGTCGATGATGAAAGTGAGCACTGCTTTATTTGAATTCTTGAATCGAAGGGGTCGGTCCAGTGAAAATAACATGCATTTTGGGTGGAGTGGGCCTGTCTTGTGGACGTTTTTTTGTTTTTTTTTGGGGGGGGGGTTCAAGTTTGAGTAATGAGAAACACGTTGAAGTGAACACGATGACGGTAATTTGGGACTAAGAAAGAGTAAGAATTTATAGACAAGAACAAGAGAATGAAAGAAAAGAGGTCGCACACTGCAACCATATAAATCAAAATAAGAGAAAATAGTCAAATAAGTAAAAGCAACACCTCCCCCCCCCCCCCCTCTCTCTCTCTCTCTCTCTCTCTCTCTCTCTCTCTCTCTCTCTCTCTCTCTCTCTCTCTCTCTCTCTCTCTCTCTCTCTCTCTCTCTCTCTTGCGATCTCTCCGTATGTATATATATATATATATATACATATATGTGTGTGTGTGTGTGTTTGAGGGAGAGAGAGTCTGTGTGAGTGTGTGTGTGTGTGTGTGTGTGTGTGTGTGTGTGTGTGTGTGTGTGTGTGTGTGTGTGTGTGTGTGTGTGTGTGAGTGTGTGTGTGTTTGGTATCGCGGTGAAATCAGGAGCACTTAAAAAATTGAAACATTGAAACCGGTTGGGTTTTGGGTTTTTTTGGTTCCGTTGGTGTATTGTTGTTGTTTTTTTATCAATAGTTTTTTGTTGGGGGTTTTGTTGTTGTTGGGGGGGGGGGGCCTCAACACTTTTTAATGTCCATTTGAAAACACATACTTGTGACTGAAAAACGTTGATTATAGGCACAAAAAACTCTCCGAGGACACTTAAACTTTAGAAGTGAATAAACTGGCTTTACAGGACATCCATTATCATTGTCATTATTGCCGAGCTCCCCAAAGGACACTTGCCTTGCCATAGACAGACTGTGTGATCTGCACCTTAATTGGCCTACTGTAAAAGTCACATTCTTATCGACACAATTTTGATCATTTAGGGAGCTGGTTGCTTTGACTCTCCTTGTGTATGTGTGTGTGTGGGGGGGGGTATTCGATGGGATATAGGAATCAGTGGTGGTGGGTGGACCAAAATATTTGTGTGGAGCTTAGCTAGGTTGCTTCCACTTCTTTACCATAAAATAACAAAACAATGATTGTTTTTCTATAGTCACGGTTAGCAATGGCATTTTGAGAACCATTCAAAGGAGAAGAGTCTCATTTGTCTTCCATCTCTTTGTTCTAAGTCATACTCTTCTGAATGGCGGGGACGAAGCTGTTTCGCCTACATATTGCCTCAAATTTCATCTGGTTCCACGTTATTACTGTTAAATCTCAGCAGGACAAATACAAACGTGCACACACGTACAGTTCTTCAAGCACTATTCCGTCTCTGAACTGGATAAGGCCGTGTAGTCGCAAAAAGTAGAACACAACTAACAAAGGTCCTTTGAGCGCAAAGGTAACTGTGTCACTAGGGGAAAGTGTCTCGTAAACTTCCACCCCATTCTCAGGGCTAGGACAGTGTGAGCCCACTGCGCAGTGTTCTTTTTTTCAAATCGTCTATCTTTTTACAAGAAGAGTTTCACTAAGGACGGGCCGCGAGAACGTGCTTATCCTTTGCTGAGCTCAAAAGACAGTTGATTGGCTCTTAGGTTGCTATAGTTGTAATCGGTGACAACAGTGATTCGTTTTCTTAGCAATAAATAATCCGATGCTGGCTTGCTTGGTCTGCCACAGTTTCATCAGAGCCCCGTTAGCCTGCAACTTTTCAGGGTGACCCAGGTTCTCCTTCACGGCCAGCGTGACGCCTCAGTGGCATAAAGCCACACCGTACTTCGTTAAATCCAGCAATCCCCTACTTTGTCCAGTTTCCACCTCTCGGGACGTGGACTTAGAAATTAGAAACTCAATAATCAGAGAAATAGTGGCACAAATGATATCATGCATCACATCCAACACCAAAGAATCAAATGGTTCGGATTCTCTTACGATTGCCAACACACCATCCATCACAACGTGCCTACACCAAAATATTCGATGGCAACAAGACTAGAGGGCGACCGAGAAAGACTTGGGATAGATGGAGTCAGAAAAATACTAACCATTCACGGCATCCCCCTGACCCATGCTCTCCGGCTGGCGACAGAGAGACGTCTCTTTCTTCCCGCGACACCCAAAAGGGTATAAACGGCGAATAAAAATAAAAGTAAGACAACAGAGATTGGATAAATGAGTAAGCCCCCAAGCTGATCTCTGAGTTTTCATTGCGTGCGATCAGAGCGGTTTCAACTTCTTATTTCGTTATTAGAAATGTTCATTTACGAAGGGATAGAGTTGGGGTGGGCAGGGTGGGGGGAGGGACTCAAGCCCGTAAGCCCTTCACAACCCACCGCCACTGATAGACATCCCAACAGACAAGTGCAAGATAAATTTCTCGACATGAGAACAGAATTTACTACTTTGGCGCCCAGTGGAGAAAAGCCTCGCCATTCCAACAAAGAACACCAGTAAATTCGGATGACTGGATTTTAACTTTGCTGTCAAAACACAAATCTGGCACGGCACTGAACTGCCCAAAGGCTTTTGGGTGCCTTGGTGTGGGAATAAAGGACGATTTTTAACGTCAAAATTTTCTTTAACAGTTTGTTGGAACAGTGGGGACACCTCTTCAGGCGTTTGTGGTTGAGCAATTAGGCGCTTCGCCGTCGCAAATAGAAAAATATATGGGTTCGATTTTTGTGTGGGAAGAATGATCATCAAATATCTCAGTCTTTCTTTAAGGACGTTAAATCTGTATTCCTCTCAGCCCAGTCGAAGCCTGTCTCCTTAATAATCGAAATTATGTCAATGGGGGCGTAAAAAAACACCCACAAATGTTATCTCTACCTCGGCATGTTTGACTGGGGGTTTTTTTAAGACAAAACCAAGATGATCGGTTAATGAGGGGTGGAATTGCGAAGCAGGAGAGGAATGATGGCTTAGTTTTCAGGGGAGAGGTCTCTTGCTTTCACACTGGGGAACGAGGTGACACATTTTTTCGGGATTGTCTTTTTGTTCCTGAATTTCAAATAAGAATAATGTACTGACAATGCGTTCTGCACTAACAATACGGAACTGCTGCAGATTCGCATACAAAGCTAATACCAGGTGTTTATTGCAGATGGGGTCGGGTCGGATTTGATTGGGTCGGGTCAGGTCAGGTCCATTGCCGCTTTGCACCCTCAGTCTGGCTAGCAAACTGACCAGACCCGACCCGATCCCCCAATGGGCACCCCGTAAAAGAGTTACAGAAACCATTTCCGTTCTCAAGTCCCGATGCCACATCCCTGTGTGTGGATAGGGGTGGGGTGGGGGGATGGGACTGCTTATGCTATGTTCGGCATCCGGAGAAAATCACTCTTCGGACGCCTTCGAAAATCTACACAAATTATAATTTTAATTACTAGGGGGCCCTTAGGTCGTTGGCTGTGGCTCTGGTGTAGTTGCTTCTGCTTTCCTATCAGACTTCTGATCTTCCTTATCTCTCCTTCTTTCCTTCGTATGTTACGCTCTAGTAACATTTTTATTCTTCGTCACACAAAAAAATTTTGTTGCTAGTGCCGTAAAAGTCTTACTACAATAATAATAATAATAATAATAATAATAATAATAATAATAATAATAATAATAATAATAATGATAATAACAATAATAATAATGATGATGATAATAATAATAATAATAATAATAATAATAATAATAATAATAATAATAATAATAACAATGATAACTACATTTAATTTATGTAGCACATATTCACGCTCTCTTGCATGCTCTGTGCGCTTTACAACTATGATTACCCCAGCATACCCGAGAACACGATACAGACACATTCTCGGCTACCCGGTAAGCATACAGTGCAAGCTGCACGTTGCCAGCGCTCAAACACGATCAAACCGACAATATGTTTCTTTGTCTATAGTCATTCCCACCTGGATAGAGTGTGGAAAGCCCGTGTCAAATGCCTTTCCCACGACACATCGTCGACCCCCTGAAGAGATTCGAACCCACGATCTTACAGTTGCGAGCCTAGGAGCCTAACTGCTAGGACACTGACACCCCAAATATAAAATATCATTTACATAGCGCAAATTCCCCGCAAAAATCATAATGCTCTTTGCAGTCTATAGTATTATCATTACCCCACTGGACTTGTTAGCATTGTGCAACAATCTCAACTTACTGGGAAGCATACAGTGCAAACAGCCATTTTACCGGGGCTTAAATATCAACACTAACATGATCTTTCGCAGTCTGTGATCAGGCACCCATTCACACCTGGTCGGAAGTGAAGAAAATTCGTGTATGTAAAGTACCTTTCCCAAAGACCCAATATTCAGCGTGAGCATCGAACCCTAAAAGCCCTGAACCGATTAGAGACGGTAGCCTAACCACTAAACCAACGACGATACATAAAACAAAAAGATAAGTTTAATGGTTAGCGCTGGTGTCACTTTTTGTTTCTTTTTCACTTGTACTTGTACTGATTCGCCACTCTTGAAAACTTTCCCTTGCCTTACTTGATAAAGAAATGTGTGCCATTAGATCTACTTCAGCTCCGACGTCACTCGTGTTATTTCTTTCTCTCTTTCCTATTTCTTTCTTTTCCTCTAACCTTTTCACCCGCAGCTCCGATGGTACGCTGGATCAACACTGGTATTTTGCTGGGTACCAATAGAGATGATTAACTGGCTGTGTAGGCGTCTGGTGATGACGTAATGGTGGGGAGGAAAAACGAGAGGAAAGTGTAGGTATCAGGTTATATTATGCGTGAAGAATGGCCCAACGCAGGTTGGTATTCCCTGAGGCTATACCCAATGCACACTGTCAATCAGATCCAGTCGAAATGAGTTCAGGCAAGTCGGATTTTCCTCCATGGCTCGTGACCAAATTCTCCAATATCAAGCATGGTCGTTTTTTGTTTGTTTGGGAGCGAGTGGATTTGGGGA
>NW_004797319.1:271072-274170 GCF_000002075.1 Aplysia californica | reverse complement strand
AGGTGATTGTGCCGATTATGGAGGTGGTGGTATTGGTGGTGGTGGAGGTATTGGTGCTAGTATTGGTGCTGGTGGTGGTGGAGGTGATGGTAGTTGTGTTGGTGGTGGCTGTGGTGATGATGGTGGTGGTGGTAATAGTGATTATAGTAGGGGTGATGGTGGTGGTGCTGATACTGGTGGTGACGATAGTGGGGGTGGTGGTGGTGGTGGTGGTGGTGGTGGTGGTTGAGGTTGTGGAGCTGGTAGTGACGGTGAGTTCAAAGTATCAGGTGTCTAAAAAAGGTCCCATATAAAGGGTAATAAATTGATCACCATAAGAACAATTTCAAGGAACCTTTGGGGAAATAAAATTCAACCTGGGAGACCTCTGCCAGTAAGAAAAAAAAATCAACCACCATGTTCGAAAACATAGTTTTATAAATTTCAACCAAAATTGAGTGAAAGGCAAAAACTTTCAACTTTTTCAAAATCAACAATACTGTTCTGTTTAAAATAGTCCGTATTTGGGCATTGAAGAACCAATTTTACAACAATTATTTTGCCAAATATGCTCAGGCTTTTTAAATCTCGAAGTGCTGACCATTTCTCTCCATACAAGCTCCACTGGAAATTTTGATAACTCCGTGGTATGTTTTTGAGGGTCGATTCTTTGGACCTCCTATTCAGCATTGAGTTTCAACTGTTTTTGCAGCCACACAAGAGTCACCCTAAATATTTTGGGTGTGGCTCCATGCCACTGGAAACAGGCCTCTACAACATAATACCTTCTCCTCCCCACCTCCTCCACCACTTTCTCAGCACTGTGAGATATCCGTCTGATGCGACTGTCGTGGTTTTGCCCCTTTTCCCATGAACTACAACGGGTCAATCACTCTTTTAAATAAGTGAAATTTTGCGTTTAGCCCACGTTTTTTAATTTTTTTTAAACGTGATATTTCTCGAAGGCGTTGGTGGGTTTCTTCATCAAACTTGAATTTTATTTATTTGAAGTTTTGTTACTTTACTCCACTTTACTTTTCCGATCCAGAGGCCATCTGGGTTCTAGCCCTTCGCCCTCTCGATAGCAAAGAATTTACAGGTTTTTGTCAGCTGTGTTTTGTCGCTGTATAAAGTATTTCCGATATCTAGGGAGGCAGGTAGGTAGGTGCTAGGCAGGTCGCTGAGTGCAGGGCGGGTAAAGGGATGGTGTAATACTAATTCATCCTGGCAGTCACACAACGGGCAGTCGGGTTGGGTATCCTTGCGGATCCTATATAGGTAGGAATTCAGTGGGATGTGTTGTGTTTGCAGGCGAAAGATAGTGACTTGTTTTCTTCTACAGAGGGAATTAAGTGCATCTTTTGAGTTGGGAGCAGTCATGTGTGCAAATACAGCTCTTCCAGTTTTGCCCAAATGCCGGTCCATTCAGCGACTGTTCCCTGGTGTTGTATTTGATGATGTTCTTGACTGTATGTTGTGATACTGGGTTTTAAGGTTGCGTTTATGATGCTCCCTTCTTCGCATGGGTGTCTGCTCTGTCGTTTCCTTTTATGTTGCTGTGGCCAGGTATCCACTGTAATGTCAGGTCTTCGGCATAGGTCTGCATGAAGGTGTTAATTGTTTGAGCCACAAAGAGGCAAGCTGGGCTTTCAAAATGCATGTTTTTTCAAAGCTTGGAATACTGATTTTCCAGCTCTGACGAATACAGTATCCTTGATTTTATCTGGGTATATAATGAAAATGTTAGTCAGGTGGGGGATTGCTGCTTCAATGGCGATGGCCTCATCCTCATAATTTGTACAAGAAGTACCACAAACATCACATACATGTAGTTCTTCACTCGTCTTGTCAGGACGTTCTATTCTTAGTCCAAAGCCCGCATTAATAGTTCCCTTGAAGGTTGACCCATCAGTGTAAATATGGATTGATTCACTAGGGTTGGAGTTAATTGTTTTGAGAACTGTGGTCTTCAGTTCTACTAGATCTAGGTCACATTCCTTTTTCCCTGTCTCCTTTATGAGGGAAGTCTTGATGTTGGCGTTCTTGATTTTGATGTTTCGGGGGAGTTCTGGTCTTAAGGGTGTCAGCATTTCTCTGTTACATGGAAGGTGGTGTTTTTCTTCTAATTCGGTGGCTGTGTCGAGTATTGTTCTTCCATGGATTCGTTTCTTTGGCCGTCTCTGTTCAATGTTCTTTCTGCTTGGGTGGTGTTTGTCTAGTCTCTTGTAACGCTAACTCATCTCCACAACTGCTGCCTCTCTCCGCAGGTACAAAGGTTCCAGGTTTGTATGAATTTCGCAAGCTGCAGTTGGAATGGATCTCACAGCTCCTGAGATAAATCGTGCAGCTTGATTCCCAATTTTGTCAAGAAACCCCTGAGTTGGTTTACTGCAGATTGTCAGTAGGGTTAAGTTGTATTCCATTGCAGAGCGTACATAGCCAACATATAGCTGTCTGAGTACATCCTTGTCCGCTTCCCATGAAATGCAAGCCAGCCTTCTGAGAAGGTTAAGTCTCTTGTTGAAGTTTTGTTATAATTAGTGTACTGATGACCGAGTTATTTTAGTTTAAGTGGCTCCTCTTTTTTAGATACCCTGTATGGGAGTGCGGCAGGGAGGTGTGATAGTGAATCCAAAGTGAGGGGATGGATATGCTGTGAGAGGTAGCTGGTGGGATGAGAGCACTAGTGCTGAAAGTGAAAGTGGGTGAATTGTGGAGGTTTATAGTTTAACGCTTTTCATGGAACATATTCTTATTTGTTGTTGTTGTTCTTGTTTTTATCGTTTTTTGTTTGTTTACTTGTAACGTAGGCTACGTGATGGTAGTCCAGGAGATTGTTTGGGGTGAGGGGGTAAGAGCATGGTGTTCAAGTCTGTTCGTTGGATTTATTTTCAAGGGTTGTTGGATTGTTTTAGTTTTGTTTAGTTTGTTTTGTGTTACCCATTGGGGGATGGGGAGGGGGTGAAGTCATTTGAGGATGCGGTGATGATAGTCATAAGGAGGAGGAGGAGGAAGAGGTGGACGAGGAGGAGGGAGGAGGAGAAGGAGCAGGAGGAGGAGTAGGAGGAGGAGGAGGAAGTGGAGGAAGAGGACAAGGAGGAGGTGGAGGGGGGAGCGAA
>NW_004797319.1:238378-268378 GCF_000002075.1 Aplysia californica | reverse complement strand
TCTAGATGTAGAATATTATATAGATATAGATCTAGATCTAGATCTAGATCTAGGACAGTCTAGGTCTAGATTTAGATCTAGATATGGAAATAGATATATAGACTCTAGATCTAGGGAAGGACTTCCGTAACGAGCGACCACTATGAGACAGAGTAGAATTGAGGGCTTGGGCTTGGGGTAGGCGTAGGGGTAGCGTTAGGTCTAGATTAAAAATCTAGATCTAGAGTCTAGCCTAGATTTAGATCTATATCTTTTGATTACCGGAGTGTCTACGTACACGGTAACCGGGCACGTAGCCTCAGGGTCTACGTACACACGGTAACCGGGTGTGTAGCCTCAATATGTACACGGTAACCGGCAACCGGGCGCCATTCATTATCTACGAACACGGTAAGCGGGTTTTTAGTTTCGTGGGGGAGGGGGGAGGGGGGGTTCAGCTAGGTACACAGTAACTGCTTTGCTCCCTTCTTGACGTTGACATTAATTTTTCCTTTTTCACCGTGTAGCATGTTTACACGGTAACTGTGCCCGTAGCCTCAATATCTACGTACAAGGTTACCGTGTACTTAGTTTCGGGAGGTGAGGGGGGGGGGCGGAAGGGGACTTGAGCTAGGTGCACGCACGGTAACTGCTTCGCTCCCTTCATGACGTTGACTTTTTTCCTTTTTCACCATGTAGTCTCATTGTCACACACACGGTAACCGGGCACGTAGCCTCAATATCTACGTATACGGTAACCGGCAACCGGACGTGTAGTCTCAATGTCACATACACGGTAACCGGGCATGTAGCCTCAATATCTACGTACACGGTAACCGGCAACCGGGCGCCTCTCATTATCTACGAACACGGTAACCGGGTTCGTGTTTTGTTTCGGGGGTTGGGGGGGGGGGGGCGCTTGAGCTAGGTGCACGGTAACTGCGTCGCTCCCTTCATGACCTTGACGATTTTCCTTTTTCACTTCGCTTTTTGTGTATTGTGAGCGGAAAGTAAATTTAAATCCAAAAATGACCCCAATCTACCCCCTGTCATCTTTCCCTAAGGGAGAGCAAACTGAAGTGACTCTGAAAATCTGCGAATCTGGAAGAGAAAGCTAAAATATAGATGTTTACAAAACATTGTTTGTAATACTATCACGAGAGAGAGAGAGAGAGAGAATAGAGACTCAGAAAACAGAGAGAGGGAGAGGAAGGAAGAGAGAGAGAGATCGAGTGAGAGAGAGAGAGAGCATTTTAAAAAGTATGCTCTTGATGAGGTCATACCTCTCTTAAAACAAAGGACAATGAAACAAGGGGATCCTTGACTATCACCCATCCAATGAAACGCAGACCTTTTGGTTAAAAAACGCGGCTTACTAGGTATGAGTATGACGTATCCCCATTCCGTACAGGGCTTGCACCAATGCACGCTTTTCCGTAGCAGGAAGCTCTTTCTAGTAATAATCAAAATTCTAAACTAAAATTTGCTTCCAAGTTCAGTTTTTGTCATCCGATCTTGCCTTCAACCCCACCCCTCCCCCCGACTGTACCTTTTTAAAAAATCAATAATCCCCCTAGATCTATTCCGGAGCCCTCTATACTTCGCGCAGCGCACTTGTTGAATGAACTTTGGTGACCCCATGCGATCACTGATGATACTCACAACAATGTGACGCGAAAGTACAGGTTCACTGACCGGTCACGATGTCGAGCCCGACAAGACGCTTGTATTTAACTTTCTTTTTTTTCCGCAAGTGAAAACACTGGAAAATGATTTATTTTCCTGGCGACACAGCGTTTGTAATGCACAACCTGTATGTTACAAATGTTGCGTTAAATCAGACTGCTACCGGCAAATTTCTGGGTGGTAAAGAAAGCGAAAGTAGATCGAGCTTCGGTACCAGGTACCACACATACACGTACGCTTGCCGCCAGAGCGCCCTGTTCATACCTAAAACTATCTTTTGTTTTCGAAAGAGTTAGCACTTGCAACAAAATAAGTTTATATAAGTGCCGAAGATTAGAGGTGTTAGTGTTACAAGAGAGTAACAAACAAAAAAAGAAGGAAGAGAAAGATAAGGATGATAGATGTTGAATTGGAGAGAAGGAGCAGACCACACCAGAGCACCCACCAACAACCAATTAATAGTAATACTATATTTACAAACACCACACTAACAATATCACACAAAAAATAAAAATACATAAACACAGAGAGAGAGAGGGGGGAGAGAGAGAAAGAGAGAGGGACACACACACACACACACACACATCATGCATATGCACGTGTGAATAGCCTCTAAGATATATTTAATACTTAGCTTGTTACACACACACAAATCACACAACATACACATTGGATAAAACGATATGAGGATAGCTTTATCGGTTGAGTTTGTCAGAAGTAGACTTGACTATGACTTTGTACGTGTATGTAGTTACATTATATAAAACAAAAATCTCCATAGCCTCACAACGATATTCTCTCTGTCTCTAAGCACACACAAATCACACAACATACACATTGGATAAAACAATATGAAAGCTAAAAGAGCAAATAAAAAATGAATTACCCAGGACATATTAAAACTAGAGAAGACAGTCAAAATCAAACATGGAAAAGTACATCTTTAGCTATGGTCAACACCCAAAGACTTGTATTTGGTCTAATGCTTGCTTTTCTGCACCAAAGGGTGAGACATCATAGCATTTTGAAAACCAATATATATACTTATTTAAATCACATGGGTCTCAACTCAGAATTCTAGGAACTTTCCAGGTGATCGCCACAGAAGCCCATTTTCGCGAAACACCCATTATATTATTTATTATACTGTTGAACCCTAGAGTGCTGAAATGAAAACCATCAATTTATCAAAGCAAGGTTATATCACATCAATTTGAGGGTTTGGGAGATAATTTCAAGTAAGAGTCATTCACCAAATTTACAATCTTGATTACGTACAGAAAGTGGTGGCGCCTGGGGTCTTGTGGGACTTATTAATATTTTCCCTTCATCATATTCGCCTATATATAAACTATATATAAAAATGAATCTTGCTTTGAGCCTAGAACCAGAATATCGACTGTCATGATTCATATCATATACAGGCCTATATAATAAACGTGAAAGACAAAAATTAATGCTCTAACTCAAAGTAGAATAGAATAGCCCAAGCAGACCTATTCAGTGTAAGAGGTGTAAGAACTGTGGGAGGGCAAGATGCAGTGATACTGAAAATCTGCGAATCTTGAACAGAAAGCTAAAATATACTGCCACCAATCCAATGAAACGCGAACATTTAGGCCATTTTCACACAAGGCCTACACCCACGCACACTTTACTTAGCAGAGAGCTGTAGTAGTTATCAAAATTCTAAACATTAAACATAATTGCTTCCAGTTTCAGGTTTTTTTTTGTCCACTGGTGTTGCGTCCAGCCCTCCCCCTATCATCGAGTGCGTCTTTTAAAAAAATCAATAATAATCTCTCTCACCCCCCGCCCCTCCCCCATTCCTTAGTCCTATACTTCGCAGCGCTCAGAACGCTCGCAGGTTCATTGACCGGCCACAATGGCGAGCCCGACAAGACTTTTGTATAACTTTCTTTTCTTTATGTTGCCCTTATAAGTGACGACACAGTGACAAATATTGATTTACTTTCATGACGACACCACGTTTGTAATCCCGAACCTGCATGTTACAATAATTGTTGCGTTATCAGACAATTTCTACTGACAAATTTCTGGGTGGTAACGAAAGCGAAAGTAAAGGCTTACTTACGCTCCATTATGAAATTTAGTGGGTATCGTGCTGGACTATAGAGCGGTTGACCCTCGTGCGCGCCGCCCTCTTCGAAAAAGTGTGAACTTTGCGAACAGAGTTAGAATCTACCCTACTTGTGTAAAAAACAATAATTTAATAAAAGTGACACTCTTTTTGGCTGAGTGAACTATATCTTGAACCTTCCGGTTACCGTGTACGTAGACCTTGAGACTACGTGCCCGGTTACCGTGTACGTAGACCCTGAGGCTACGCGCGCGGTTACCGTGTACGTAGACACTCTGTTTGATTACTACTACAGCTCTGCAAAGTAAAGTGTGCGTTGGTGCAGGCCTTGTGACTTGTGTGAAAACGGCCTAAGTGTTCGCGTTTCATTGGATTGGTTACAGTAAATTAGATCTCTATATTTTCGCTTTCTGTACAAGATTCGCAGATTTTCATGATATATAATCTCCCTCTCCCTCTCCCCCCCTCCCTCCCCTCTCTCTCTCTCTCTCTCTCTCTCTCTCTCTCTCTCTCTCTCTCTCTCTCTCTCTCTCTCTCTCTCTCTCTCTCTCTCTCTCTCTCTCTGTATTTATGTATTTTTGTGTGTGATTGTGAGTGTGGTGTGTGTAAAGATAGTATTAGTGGGTGTTTGGTGGATGCTCTGGTGTGGTCTGCTCCTTCTCTCCTATTCAAGAAATCTTTTTTCTTTCTTCTTTTTGTGTTTATTACTCTATTGTAACACTAACACCTCTAATCTTCGACACTTATATATGAACTTATTGTGTTGCAAGTGCTAACTCTTACGAAAACAAAAGATAGTTTTAGGTATAAACAGGTTGCTTTGGCGGCAAGCATAAGTGAATGCGTGGAACCGAAGCTCGATCTACTTTCGCTTTCGTTACCACCCAGAAATTTGCCGATAGCAGTCTGGTTAACGCAACATTTGTAACAAACAGGTTGTGCATACAACACTGTCACCATGAAAATAAATCATTGTCCTTTGCTTTCACTTGCGGAAAAAAAAAAGTTGTTATATACAAGCGTCTTGTCGGGCTCAACATCGTGACCGGTCAGTGAACCTGTACCTTCGCATCACATTGTGAGTACAGTAGTCTCCGCCTAAACGCACGCCACACAAAAGCACGCTCCGCTGAAAGGCATGCTTTCATCATCTGACGAGTTTTTTACTTTATAATTTAGACGTACGTACAAACGCACGGTCACTCCCTCTAAACGCACGCTCCGATCTGCGAAACACAGGACAAGTTGAGCTTGGCAAGGGGAAATTTTCACGACAACCTGCACAGCCTGCATAAGACAAGCCTAGAATTTACTAGAAAATCGGATATCTGGTGAGAGTGCCCAGAGGGTGATGGGCAGCGTATACACACAATACTTTCCACTGACGCATAGGTCTCGGTCTAGGGCTGGTCGGTTAAATGTTGGGGGGGGAGACTGAAATGTTTTTTGATTGGTCATTGGAAATGTATCTTTGAGAGAAGGTTTCTGACTGGTGTTTTGAGTTTGAGTGACTGCGTGTAATGTTTAGTTAGATCTCTAGGCCTGATGCGTGACATGCGTAAATGCCGTAAAACACTAGACAGGCCTCTATAGGATTAAAGAGTAGCCAAGTAAGCCTAATAAGCTGCGCTCAAAGAACTTATAATGGACTTGCTCAACGAATCACAAGAGAAAATGTTTCTTGAGGGTGGTCGCTTGGAAAGCCACTTGGCTCGTCCGTCGTCTCTATGACTATGACCAGCAGTTTCCTCTTAGGCTATCTGTTTCCCACGTTTATAGTGCAAATTCATTGCATTGAGTTTGCCACCCCCTCCCTCCCTCATTCAACGCCTTTGTGCTCTTAACCCCTGTCGGGGAATCCTTCTTAAAACAGTCACGTGTCGTCACATTATCGGCAAAAATGACCCCCTCCCTTCAAGGGAGGCCACTAGAGTAGTAATAACGAATTGAGATGACTGCGTCCCTTCCTCCCCTTGCAAAGGTTCATGTAAACGCACGCTCCGTGTGAACACACGCTAAGGAGCCCTCCCGAGCACCGTGCGTTTAGGCGGAGACTACTGTACCAGTGATCGTTGGGGTCACCAAAGTTCATTCAAAGTGTGCGCTGTGCAAAGTATAGATCTAGGGCTCCGGAATGGGGGGGATTATCGATTTTTTTAAAAGGTACAGTCGGGGGGAGGGGTGGGGTTGAAGGCAACACCGGATGACAAAAACTGAACTTGGAATGGAAGCAAATTTTAGTATTTAGAATTTTGATTATTACTAGAGCTTCCTGCTACGGAAAAGCATGCATTGGTGCAAGCCCTGTACGGAATTGGGATCCGTCATACTCAAACCTAGTAAGCCGTGTTTTTTAACTAAAAGGTCTGCGTTTCATAGGATGGGTGATAGTATGTTTGTTTCATTGACCTTTGTTTTAAGAGAAGTATGACCTCATCAAGTGCATACTTTATTCTCTCTCTCTCTCTCTCTCTCTCTCTCTCTCTCTCTCTCTCTCTCTCTCTCTCTCTCTCTCTCTCTCTCTCTCTCTCTCTCTCTCTCTCTCTCTCTCTCTCTCTCTCTCTCCCTCTCCCTCTCTCTGTTTTCTGAGTCTCGTTCTCTCTGTCTCGTGATATTATTACATGTTTTAGATTGGGATCATTTGTGGGATTACATTCCGCCCACTCACAACCGCAAAAAGCGGAGTGCAAAAAGAAAAAAGGAAAAAGGTAAAGGTCTTGAAGGGAGCGAAGCAGTTACAATGCACCTAGCTCAAGCGCCCCCCCCTCTCCCCCACGAAACTACATACCCGGTTAGCGTGTTCTTTGATATTGAGAGGCGCCCGGTTGTCGGTTACCGTGTACGTAGATATTGAGGCAACGCGCCCGGTTACCGTGTACATGTGTATGTGACATTGAGACTACACGCCCGGTTGCCGGTTACTGTGTACGTAGATATTGAGGCTATGCGCCCGGCGAAAAAGGAAAAAAAGGTCAACATCATGAAGGGAGCGAAGCAGTTACCGTGCGTGCACCTAGCTCAAGCCCCCTTCCGCATCCCCCCTTCCACATTCCCCCCCCCCCTACCCCTCGAAACTAAGTACACGGTTAATGTGTACGTAGATATTGAGGCTACGCGCACGGTTATCATGTATGCAACTTTGAGACTACTCGGTGAAAAAGGAAAAATTAACGTCAACGTCATGAAGGGAGCAAAGCAGTTACCGTGCACCTAGCTTGACAGCCAGGCTGTCAGGCTAGCCGTACTTAATATTGATGGCTGAATTGTAAATGAAATTTTTAGTTTGCAATGCCTACAGTATTTGTATTTCAGACAAAACCAAAAGGTGCCTTACTGACTTGCATATGTTTGAACCTGAATAATTACTAGATCTAGAATCTAGATCTAATGAGACCTGTGTACTTAACTGGTTTGAGTCGATAGGGCCAAACCTAGATCTAAGTACGGCTAGACTGGCGGCAGTCTAGCCCCACTTCGTTTTTTTAAAAGCCCCACCCCTCCGCCCCCAAACACAAAAAGGGAAAAACTGACTTCTGAAAAGAACTTTTAGTGCCCGGGAGTCAGGTCAGTTCATTTAAAATTTAAAGTAGGGCTTGGGGAGATCGTTTTAGTACAGATTTTGGTGCTTTTTCGGTAGTTCCCACCCCCCCCTATTTGAGCCTGACCTACATCTAGAAATCTGGATCTACACGTTTGATACGTGGCGAGCTAAGATTCAAACCTAAAAACTGCAAAACATTAAATTGTGTGGTAAAATCCTGAAACCCCCGTCCTTATTTTTTTTAGCTCAGGGGGGGTTTGCCCCCCTGAAACCCCCCTACTCTTGGGGTCAAAACCCATGAATAACAATTGCGGGGTGGGAACTACCGAAAAAGCGCCCAGATTTTGGGCCTGACAATGAGTGTGTGGGTTCTTCCCCCCTGGCCATTCGGCTAAGATCCCGGTTCGCCTAAGATCCTGCATTTTCCTTGCTCCCGAGCACCAGGATCTTAGGCCGAGACTACTGTCCTAAGTTTAATAATAGGGCCCAGCCTTCTATAGGCCTAGACCTCCACTTGTTGACAAGTTCAAGCAAAATGAAAAATAAGATTGTTTTGATATATCACTGTCAAAATTTTCAACAAATCATTCATTATCTGACTAACATTTTATAATGTAAAGAGCAAGTGACAGCTCTATAGTTTTCATTATATTTCCATGTCAGCTTCTCATTATTTAAAAAAAAATTTTTTTCGAATTTGATACAGACACTCCCCTCGGGGTGGTGCTACTGACTGTAGTGTCTTTAGACCCAAGAACGGGGACATTAGCATCTCAACAGTAGAATTGTTATTTTTAATGGGCTGATTCATCAATATCATGCTCATAACTGTGCCTGAACTGCAACAGGGAACTGCTGCTTTTTCTTTTCTAATCCTTACTATCGTCAGTTTTCCTCTACTTCTTTTGTGTGTTTGTCACACTCTTCTGACCAGCTATTTCATGGGTGCCTTGATAGTCAAAGCAGACTTTATGCTGTTGAAGCTAGAGAGGTGAGCAGAGTAAGTCTGATTCCCTGTAAGGACTTCTCTGATGACATCCACCCCTTGGTGCTCATGACCTTATGCAGTTACGAGTGCCGTAAAACGTCGACTAAAACTAAAACTGATACAGACTATAATAAAAGTTAAGCATCATAAACTTTATTTTTATAAAATAGTTTTCAATATTTCCATGTCTTCCTATTTTAGCTTTTTTTTCTCCATTTTCACCAGCTGTCTCCTCATTGCTCAGCATGATGAAGAAGCAAGACAGCGGTAAGTGCAAGTTTGTCCTGTCAAAGGAAGAGTGCACCTGTCCAATTTGCATGTGCATCATGATTGAGCCGGTGACGATGCCGTGCCGTCACTCGCTGTGTATGCCATGCTACCGGCAGACTGTGGAGAAGGCTAGCCTCACGTGTCCCATATGTCGGCTCAGAATCTCTGTCTGGGCCCGCAAGGCTTCGAAACAAAATAACTTGGTCGACGAGGCAAAGTGGCAAGCCATTCAAAGGGCCTTCCCAGGGAAGGTGCAGCGTCGACTGGACGAGAAAGATGTTTCCGAGGATGATGATGAGAATGAGGATGATTATGAAACACGTAAGAGCTTGACACTGATTGGGTTTACTGTCTGCTTTTCCTTTTGAAAATATTGTTTCAATTGCTTTCCCTGGCACTTCAATATATGTGAAAAATTGTGCATTCTGTGACAGAGTGCTTTTATGTCAATATAGTATTGTATTGTAGGGGTCAATGAGAATATAGCTTTACCTTGGTTCTTATTATCTGTAAATTATCTTTGCAAAAATTTGTTTGAAGGTCAAATAAAGTCATCCAAGTTATTTCTGTCTCCTTTTTAACCCTCTCCGTCCATCGTGTTCTACTATCATATCCATACGATGTGGGGGGAACTCTGTGCCAGCACTTTACAAAGAGGAAATTTACTCATTAATCCGATCCGTACGCTTTGCATAGCAATCTGTCAAAATGATTTTTTGAGAACTACTGAAAGTTTGAAAGAGATCTTCGTATTAGAAGTATTTTAAAATGTGAAGAATACTACCCAAGGGGTACAAAATAGTCCCTGGGCGTACGGATAGGGTTAAAAAAAAGTCTCACTTGATGTTGTCGGCTTACAAATTTCTAAGTACAAGAAATTGTTTTTATATGCACCTAGAGCATGAAAATGTATTTTGTATTTGTGATGACAGTGTATATGTTTCTCTCTCTCAAAAATTGCTTTTAAATTATTTCTTTCAGAGCTGCGGAGACTAAAAGAACTGTCAAAGCCTGGGGAAATCAGACAAGAATATGAAGCTGCACTTCAAAAGGTATGCCGAAGCTTTTGTAAATATCTGCGTTTTGAATGTTATGATTCAGGTTCTTGTCAGATTGGCTCTATAGTACTGCCTTGTTGCCATGGCAGTTCAAATAGGAATTAAATTTCATTTTAAAAATTTTAATGCCAGAGTGATTATATCTGTGTATGTAGTCTTTATAACTGATTGTTGCATAGATTACTGAAAGGTTCTTTCTTCATCGTAATGTTTGCTCTTCCTTTGCTTTTTGTGTAGATAATTATAATCGACAGGTTCTGTCTTCATAATGTTTTCTCCTCCTCTGCCGAAATTTCCTTCCTCAGTTTTGTGGGAGGGGGGTGGGGGTTACAGTGCAGTTTGGTAGTGGTACTTTCACAACTACTGTAAAAAAAAATTTATCTGCTCATTTTCCAGAAATGCTGAATTGTTTTGTTTTGATACAGCAAAGTTCCCTTCTTGGACAGTTTCATTGTAATATTTTAAAAAATGTCAGATGTGAAATGCTTGTTTGAACAGGTCTTGGATGAGTAGTCTAACAAAAAAAACAGGTTCGACTACATTGTGTTTAGTTTAGCATTAGTAAGAAGTTTACAGCACCTCCAACACAAATAGGTAAAAAATGTCGAAGATTAGAGGTGTTAGCTCTCGAAGATAACACACAGAGAGAGGAAGAAGGAGAGATAAAAGAACAATAATAATGATAGTGATAACATTTGCATTTAAGCGCAAATCCTCGTTCAGCAGCAAGTTCTGTGCACTTCATAATCAATAATCTATACTGTTACCCCGGCAGACCTGAGAGCATTCTGAAGCAACCTCAACTTCCTTGGAAGCATACAGTGCTAGCAGCCATTTATAGGTGCTAGAACACTCAAATACAGACAAGATCTGTCGCTGTCTATTGCCGGGTATCCATTTCCACCTAGGTGAAGTGAGGAAAATTTGTGTAAAGTGCCTTTCCCAAGGACACAACATGGGGCCCGCGGCTCGAACCCGCAACTTCACGATTACGAGTCCGGTAGCCTATTTGGTAGGGAAAAAGGAGCAAATCACATGAGAGAGCCTACTAACCTCCCACCTGCATATTGTATTACTACTCCTTCCTCAGCTCCAACGTCAGCGTGAAGAGGAGGCGAAGAAGGAGGCTGAGGCAAGCGAGGCGCTGATCCGAGTCTTACAGGAGGAAGAGGAACTGGAAATGGAGACATGGGAGAGAGAAAGACAAGAGACGGATCTGCTGGGACGCCTCGCTGCCGAGCAGTTGGATCAGGTACCCCTTATAATGATGACAATAATTGCATTTATATGTAGCTCATATCCATTCTGTACTGCATGCTCAATGCATTGTACAACTATTATTTCCCCAGCAGGCTCTCCAAAGTTCACAAACATTCTTGGCTTCCCGGGAGTGTACAGTGCAATCAGCCAATTATTAGGTGCCCAAACACTAATAGGATGAGTGTTTGCTATGATAAGGGTTTATCACCTCTTTCATTGGTTTGTTGGAGGTCGCCACTGATTAGTCCTTCTTCTTTTCATCTCCACTGTTGTTTCTGTCCATTTGTTTTACTCTTTCGTTGCACTAGATGACCTTTATTGTGTCGATGTGCTTCTCTTTATTCAAACTCAAACTCTCCTTTTTCGATACCAGTAAGGTGTTAATATAATGGGTTTTAACCACCAAGGCTTTAGATGGAATCCACAAGGAAAGAAAGAAAGGAAGGTCTAAAAGTATGTTGAGTAGTGACTTAACCAACTTGAATGAGATGAGATACAGCTGGACTTCACCCACTGAACAGTTATTGAGGTTTGACCTCTGAACTCAACTTTCATCTCTGAGAGGACTGAGCCAAATGGGTGAAAAACCTGAAAGTTTCCTTTAACAACCCAAGTTCAAGAATGACCATTTTGGAATCTGAACCATGGTCGTTGCACCATGGTCCAGCATGCTATTGTGCAGGTTATTTAATTAACAGACCGTCCAAACTATTTGACTTTATTGATCTGCAAAGTAAAAAAGGTGAACTGTAGGTAAAAAGTACTCTTTAGAAACAAACTAGAATTAGGTTAGACACATATTATAATCTTTTGGAAGATTTTTATGTGCATGCTTTTACCAGAACCTGTTTGAAGGTAGACCAATCAGACAGGTATATAAATACAGTAGAACACGGCTGTAGCATGACTTTTGGTCCCTGAAGAAATATCTCTCTGTAGTCGAGTTCCCGCTATAGGAATGCAAAGGGGAATTACCGAAAATTTTCTTTTAACTCCACATGATTACCCCCCTTCCATATCAATAAAATTTGCGCTTTAGATTAGTCTTACTTTTCTTTTCAACTTTTTTGATTATCTCGGCCTTTAATTCGAGTGAAAAGCCTTTCCTTTAGTCTTTGTTTCTAAGCCATCTTTTCCACACACTACATTCTCTCCTCTTCTTTTACTTTTTGGACTGGCCAATCATAAAGCCGCACTGCTGACTGCCTGTTTGGAGCCCGCCTACAGCCCAATCCCCACCTCGAGCCCGCTCGATCTCTCCCGCTGTGTCCGAGTTCGGGACGTTCCTTGCCCCGCTATATCCAAGCATTTTAGGGATGATGCCGCTATAGTCATGTTCTACTGTACACCTAGACAGTTGTGCTAACCTGTAGTTTTTACTTAACGACCCCTAATTTTGATATCCACAAAGTTATCAGCCATTAGAAAAGTTGATTTGACTTGCTTGTCATGAAATCTGTTACTTTTTAAATCTGGGCATTATTTGTTTTTGTGGGTCATAAGTGTGTGCGCCTAGAGAAAGGGTTGAAAAGTCAGCTCCTATCATTTCGAACTACTCGCTGATACAGTGAAACACCATTAATTTTTGGACCAAAATTGTGATGTATGTACACACAGGAAGGAAGAAAGATGTCTTTACTGGTAGGAGCTGTGCCACTGGCTGCGAACCTCATGTTTATCGCTGAACGAGCTCCCCATGCGTTGATCAGGTGTTTATATAATCCGAAGGCCAAACGCAGTGCTGCCACAAAAGAAATCGTAGATCTTATAGTATACAAACACACCGGTATATAAAAAAAATTATGTATGGCATTTCCTTTCTCACTAGATGCTAAATGCCATTGTTATGTTCAAAGAGGATGTCCAACATTCGGTATTGGGATTATTATTATTTGCCAGTGTATGTGTTACGCCCTGTTTCCCTGCCTTGTTTGTCAACCTGTGATAAGAAGTTTGGAAACATGGTGTACCCACATGTTGTTTGAGTATTTGGTCCCAACTGTTCTTTCTTGCAAAGAAATAATGTAATTCTTTTTTTTCTTTTGTCTCCATTTTTTGTAGAGGACTAATATTGGGGCCAGGGAGAAGGAGTCACTGAGCACAAGCGTGCCCCCGACCTCTCACAAAAAAGGCAACAGAAAGGTCAAGGGCAAGAGCAAGCCATCGACGAGTCAGAGTACTAGTCCCAACCTGACTCTCAACACATTCTTCAACTCTGTCCCGCGGTCATCGTCGTCCAGCGCCCCTCCTGACCCATGGTATCAGGGCAGAGAGTTGAAGCAGCAGCAGCATTCCGGCAGCCCCTACCCATACAAGTGCATTTCCCCCAAAGAGAAGATTTTTTATGGCCTCTCACACTTGGACCAGCCACAGCCGGACAGCGAGAGTAGCAGTGATGGTAGTGAGACTCTACAGCAACTAGATCATGCCTACTCCACAGCTTCGGCTCAGCAGATTGACCTGACGGCCCGTGATGCTGACGTCATATCAGCGCCGCGGACTGACATCGACTCACCAATTGATTTATCCCACGTCAAATCGGAGGCTGTGGATATTTTTGCTGCTGGCCCCAGTGGTCTGAGTACGTTGGTGGGGCCACACTTTCAGCCAATCGCTTCCTGTGATAGAACACCCCCCAAAAAAGCAGCCAATGGTGTGAGGCATGACCCTCCATTGGTGCGGGCTACGCCCCGTAATCTCTTCTCCTCAATGAGTTCTTTGAGTGTTGAGTCTATTCCTGCCCTCACCACCACTGGAGAAGTCGCCAAGTTTTCGTCGAAAGTTTCTCCCTCCACAAGAGCTCTTCTCAAAGGCCAGGCCCACAAAAAGAATAGCCCTGAAAGAGAAAATCCTCCAGAGGTTGCTCAGCTCAAAAAGTGCATTGTCAACCTCCAAGCATGTGATCCCCCTTCTAAAAGTTTGGGAAATGGTTCTCAAAGTCAGCCCAGTGCTGTTGTCCAAGGACCTCAGCTGCAAACTTTCAGTGATTGTCAATTGAAAAGCCGCTCACAGACTGAATTGTGTACCTCAGAAAGACAAGACCAACTGTCTGTCTCTACATTGTCCGCGTTTCCTCAGGACTCTGATAGGTCCAATGACAATGCTGTTTCCGACTCCTCCCTGGATTCCTTTGATATTCATCTCGACGTAACGCGGCCACAAGGCAATGACTTTAAGTCCAACGGCAGCAAAGTTAGCAAAGACTTGCAGGCAGTTCAGACAA
The DNA here is from genome assembly GCF_000002075.1 of Aplysia californica. Lineage (NCBI taxonomy): Eukaryota > Metazoa > Mollusca > Gastropoda > Aplysiida > Aplysiidae > Aplysia > Aplysia californica. The sequence goes on along the minus strand of NW_004797319.1, from coordinate 254,272 downwards.
GGACGTCACAATGTTCGTCTGGGGAACAACACTCTGTACCTAAAATCAAGAGAGCCACCGCTGTCTCTTCAGAGGCACCACATGGGGTCGTGAAGGATATTCTCGGCTTTCCCTCCACAGAGGTGCTCCAGAAAAATGTGACGGCGTCTGACGTTAATCTGCAAAAAAAGCCACTGGAGAAAAAAACTGGGGAATGTAACAGGGACATAGAGTGGAGGGAGTCGCCTGTGTCTGACAGTAGTGACGTCCTGTTCTTAGATCAGGAAGATAAGAGCAAATCGAAGGAGAACATTCTCCAGGTTTCTGCTCCAAGACTGACTGACATTGAAATGATTGATACCATCAGTGATTTTGACTCCCATAAAACTGGACCTGCTCAGGCGGGTGAGTACAAGTCCATGAAAGATGTTAATGATAACTGTTCAGAGACAAAGTCAGGCCAGTCTTCACCTGATACTGAAAGACCACTTCAGACATCCAAATCTGAGAACAGGGATCTGTCCTCACAAGGAAGACAAAGACTGGTGAAGAATAAGAAAGATCGGCAAGTTAATGGTGCTTCAGAAGGGGTTACTCTCTCATCAAAATCAAAGCCGTCCCTATCAGGTGTAGTGCCTTCTACAAATAAGACTGGAAATTCCAACCAGTTGTCTAAAGGAACAATGGATTATTTTGTTCTAAAAAGCCGGAGAAATAGTGGCAATGAAAGTGCTGATTTGACTCGTTCTGAACAGGAACTTGGTGGAAGCACCAAGAAGAAACAGAAAAAGCCTGCGAAGAAAAGGAAAAGGATGATATCAGTTTCAGACACTGATGATGATATTGATGACTCGGATGTTGAAAGTGTGTGCTCCAAAGATTTCGTATCGTCGTTAACAGCAGATGATTCTGAGAAGGCTGGGATGACTCAGGAGGAGAGAGACCATCTATATGCTTTGGAGCTTCAGAATATGTTCTCCATGCTGGATAAACAGAACATTAAGGTTGACAGATTTAAAGGTTCGAGTGATGAGTATAGTCTTCGAAAGAAAAAAAGACGAAAGTAGACGTTTTTGTCTTAAGATAGTGATTGTGGGTAGGCTTGTCAGATTTGTTTTTGAAATACAGAGAATAGGGGAGTAGGAATTTTGAGTGCATGAAAATTTTAATGTCACATTAAAATGCAACAAGTTAGGAAAAACGGCAAATAAGGTCTGGTTGTGTTCTGTTATTTTCCAGTAGTATGAAATTTTTAAAATCTGAAGCAGAAATTGCATAATGTAGAGTTTTTTCATCCTGTGTTGTTGATCATGTGGGGGGGTGGTTACATCATAATTTGTGATTGGGGGGAGGTGAGAGGAAAAGGAGTTATATGGTAGTGTGAGAGAAAAAGACAGAAGGGCACTAGAGGGGGGGCAGCTGTACTGATTTTGAAATACCTACTTTCAGTCACTTACTCCCCGATGCAGTGCCACTGAATGTAGTGTCTTTAGGCCACTCCCAAAGGGGGACATTTCTCGTTCAAGCATAGTAGAATTTTAAATGGGCAGACTCATGTCACGCTCATAACTGTGCCTGATCTACAACAGGGAACTGCTGCTTTTTCTTTCCTGATCCTTACTATTGTCATTTTCCTCTACTTTTTTTGTATGTTTGTCACTCTCTTGTGACCTATTTCCGGGGTGCTTTGATAGTCGAAGCAGACCTTGTGCTGTTGAAACTAGAGAGGTGACCAGTCTAAGTCTGATTCCCTGTAAAGACTTCTCTTTTGACACCCACCCCTTGGCGCTCATATGACCTATGCAGTTGCGAGTGCCGTAGAACCCTCTACTACAAAATTCTTTTTTAATTTCAGTCACAGTATTGTTATCAAAAGCTTCACTATCTGTGCAAAAAATACCTTTAAAGGCTGTCATTTGAAAAATACGGGTTTTGTAAAGAATAAATAACTTTTGATTATGTTGTTATTTGACTTTATGATGAGAAATCAAGGTAAACTTTCCAATTCCCTTTTCAGGTAATTTAATTTTTTTTTACCCATCATATCTAAGGGCATTATTATTTTATGATTACTGCGCAGTCACACTTGCTAAATGACATTCTGTCCGTCAAGTACACACATAGTGATGTCTTTTTTGGTTTGACCCATATCTATGGCAGAGGCCAAAGCTGGTAACACAAACGAAAATAAAGTTAACATGAATTGTTTTTATTTTGCTATTCACTCAAACTCTTTCAAACATGGCCATCCAACTGGGATTATTTCCTATCAAACATCTATCGTCTTTATATCTCCTCTGTTTCTTTTTGTATGTCGTTCTCTAGTAACACCTCTTATCTTTGGCACTTATACAACCCAATTGTGTTACAAGTGCAGTGCCATAAGACTTACTATAACTAAACCAACTGGGAGATTGAGTACAGTAAACCAGCCAAAATTTCAAATTCCCTAATGGCTAGAAAACTTTTCTGCTTAATGATGTGAGCCATATGATCTGGACAATAATGACAAGTTTTTATTAAAATGACATATGTTAAGATTTGGAATAAATGATCAGGTGAAAAATTGGCAGAAAAAAGGTAACTTGTTTCTTTTTTTTATTTTGGTTTAATGGGCGACCTAATAGCATCGTAAAACATTGATGGGGCAAAAAACACCACAATCGGCCTCCATCTCATGAGGTTAAACCCTCTGGTTACATGGTATGAGAGTTAAGAACAAATAGGGACAGGACCTTATGTTAGCAGTTTCCCACACACGGGCTTTGAAAGCTGGGTTGAAATTGTATGGTATGTACCAGTCAACACTATCTAAGACAGCCATCCATTGTTGAGGAGAAAAGTGTTATTTCAGACAAGTGGATATCTTGGACAGTGGCGTTTTAAAATAATAGAAAGAAACGTCTAGTGGGAAGTGGTCATTTTAGTTTTAGATAAAGAAGTTCTCTATGATTGTAATTGTTCTCTTATCAAGCAGGCCATGATGCCAACAGAAATGGGAACCACAAGTTATTTGTTATGACTGGTGTGCATGTGTATTTCCATACAGTCTAGCTCGCACATAATGAAGAAATCAACACGACGTGGAAATATTTTCATCGTGTACAAGTTTGAAAGTCTGTCTTCAGGGCTGCCCATTATTACGAATTTGGCGGAATCGTCTCGATTTTAATTCAATTTGACGAAAATACAATCGTAATACTCCAGATTCCGATGTTTTTAAAATTTGTTTATCCCAACTCACTGCCAACCCTCCCTGTGTATAAAAGAAGAAAAATGACCAGACCCGGACAGTCTACGTCACTATGTCACGTGCAAATGTCTAAGTTTAGCGTCCTCTTTTCCTTGAGCCCTTGTAGTTCGCTCAGTGCCACTTTGCCCTTAGAAAAAACATTAGACTCTGGAAGTGCCAAATTGCAGGAGTACGATTAGCGTACGGTTGACAGTGTGTCTTTTTGGGCTGTGTGCGACAGCCAAGGCTAGTGAGAGACTTTTTTTTTATGGATAATTTTTTAATAGCTTAATAATAATATCAATACATATGCGATCTTTGTCCCCTTTTCTGCCCTATTCTTCTTAACTCGACCAATGATGAACCCGTCAAGACTGCCTTTTTCATCATGCCTTGGTTTGGGTTACTTTTATACATTGTACTTGCTTGACTACAACGCCTGTCCTTGACACCCCAGGGAAGAAGACAATCCATGGCTTTATTAGAAATTTTAAAGCCAGATGACTAATTTTTTATTTGCTAATTACTAAAACATGAAAGCGGTTTGGTGGGCAGCCCTGTGTTCGCTGTATGGTGTATGTGACTTTTATGTGAATGCTAGACTGTATGTTTGTCAGCTTACATTGTACAAAAAGACTGCTTTGTACATTGGACAGATCTGTTAACCCCTGTAAAATTGTAATTGTAGAAGAATCAAGAAAGTATTGCTGTACAGTACTAATAATCTACCAAATACCTGCATTGCTGTGTTCCATTTTTTTTCCTTTATTTTTATTTTTTTTAAAGGTTTCATGTATTTTGCATTTTTTATTCTTACCTTTAAGAATTAATCAGTGTGTATGTACATATTTACTTTTATCCTGTAAGTGTAAGAAATTATTTTTGTGGAGTAAAAAATGTGACTTTTCTCCAACTCTGTTGCACCAGTTTTTAACCAGTATTACCACACGGTACTCTGTGCTTCTGATACAATAATATAGGTAACTCTAATATAATTCGCATTACTACCATAGTGTTGTAAATAAATTTTTGGAAATACATGTTTATTATGACACCGTGTGTAATGTGTTTTGTTTTGATTGGTTTGTGTGGTTAGTTTTTGTTGTTGTTATTGTTTGTTTCATTTTTTGTTTGTTTTTTAATGTAGGTACTAGGTGAGTCAAAAAGTAATGCCAGTGCGTTCATAACTTAAAGAAAAAAGAACACACTTGCAACTATCATACTTCAAATTGAAGGGGAACATCTGAGGATCAGATTTTTATTTCTCAACATAATCTTCATTTCGTTTACAAGCCACCGTCCATCTTTTACTTAGTCCTCATATGCCAGCTGCGTAAAACTGCGCAGATTGGTCGTTTGGTCCTGATTTCTCCATCGTTTCCATAGTGTTGACCTTTCAATGGTTCTTTTCTAGGACCGAAAATGCGGAAGTCTAAAGGAGCCATATCAGGATAATAAGTTGAATATGGCAGTGTTTTCCACAAATGAGGTGATTGTCTCCCTTGTTCTGGTACTCGAATGCAGGCGGCATTGTCATGGTGAAAAAACACTTTTTCCATATACAGTGGAGTCCACTTATAACGAGTCCTGAAACAACGAGAAGTCTGTTATAAAGACACTATTCTAAAACCCCGTTTTTTCCCTTCATTATCTTTGTAAATAAAAGACTGCTATTGCGCAATCATACAGTCACGCGAGTCGTTTATAACGGAATAGTGCTGCTGCTGTGCACAGCACACAGACTAATTAAACATAAAACCTCGCCAGTTGAGAAAGTTGTTGGTGATTCGGCCAAACAATGAATGGGAGAGCCCATGCGAACCAACAACAATGAAGGCCGGGGCGAATGATGAGTGGGGAGGGTGTGGCATGCGCAGACAAGCAGAACGCATCGCTTGACAGGCCAGCCCAGTCTAGTTTATCTAGGCCACAGAATTCTACACTTAAGTGTAGAATTCTTTGATCTAGGCATACCGTGCCTCTCACTTCTCTGGTGCGGGATGGAGAGGTCACAATGCTGTGATAGACGGAGTCAATGTGTGATGTGCGCAAGCAGACGCAACGCACCACAGTGAGTGATGGGGTGGGGGACAACACAGCGGGCGAGTTAGCCTAGACCCAGAGCCCCTTCTTTCTGATCGCCAACGCCGAGCTGTCAACATTGCTAGTGCTAGAGAAAGAAACCTGATTCGATGTTTGATCAAGTAAGACCTAGAGATCATGTTGAACAAAATCATCACCAGTGGAAATACAAAAAGGAATAAACAGAACACCAAACTCATAGATTAAGCCTACTTTACTGTTTCCCTTGAATTTATTACTGGACCCCTTACAACGAGAATCCTTCTTTAACGGACATTTCGCACCGGTCCCCTCCCTCTCGTTATAACAGGATTCCACTGTATTCAAATTTGGTCTGACTCGTCGAATTCTTGCTTTCAGTGGTTTCAATGTTTCAATGTAGGGTTCATAATTGATAGTTGCTCCTCGTGGTAAAGAAAAAATCTGTGAAGAGTGTAATATTTATCTCTCTCTAATATATGTATACAATCTAAGGGAAAAAAACCCTTGATTGAAAATAATGTTTTCTGGTGGTGAATGGCCTCTGCTTAGCAGTTCCAAGATGGCTGCCCCCATAGGCACAGAGTGCCAATAAAGTTGTGTTTGATTACTCATTGTTTCTTGTCTATTAAATTTGCTTGTGAGTTCCCATGCATGTGACATGGTGTCAGAAGTGGGATAACAAGTAAGTAGGCCTACAAATAAAGGCATAATATATTGCTCTTCTATTGAGTCTCCAAATTAGATTGAGATTTAAGATCATCCATTGACAATGGCTGCCCCGCAGAATAACCCATTCAATTCATGAACTGGGAAACAAAGAACCTAATCGAGGAGTGGGAAAACTTTAGTCAGCATTCAAGATTGATGTTCCTATTCCTAAGCCCTCTAAAGCGTGCCAGTAAGGAAGAGCAAGCAGAATACCCCCTCATCTGGGTCGGCCAAAAAGGACCAGAGATTTTCAATACTTGGGGGTTAACAGAAGAAGAAGAAAAAGACCCATCAATATCCTCCTAAACTTCAAGGACCACACAACGCCCAAAACAAACAAAGTTTTGGCAAGATACATATTCCACGAAAGGAAACAGAAAATAGGTGAAACCTTCGAAACTTTCCCCACAGATTTACGAAATTTGGTTAAAGACTGTGGATACAGCCCGTCATGATAAGAGACAGAATAATTGCTGGCATTCAATCAGTAGATGTTAGGGAGAAGCTGCTCAACGAGGGTGACAAGCTAACTATGGAATCAGCAATAGACATAGCCGTCACCCATGAGATCACTAAACAGCACCTGGCTTCCATGGCTAACTCGGCAGCTGAGTCATCAGACATCGATGCCATCAGAATCAGATATCCTTTCAGAGCAGAACTTCAGGATCAAATCAAAGAATGCAGAAACTGGAGGAAAGCACGGTCGACGAGAATGTCCAGCCTTTGGACAAAAATGTCATTTCTGTCACAAACTAAATCACTGGACATCCGTCTGTCTTGCAAAACGGCAGCAGTACAGACAAAAGAAAGCTGTCCACTGTCCACATCGTGGAGGAAGAAGACGACACTCTCTTCGTTGCAGCCATCACCGGTGGCAAAGATCAACCAAATGCTGCCTATGTTGACGTCTGGGCCAGTACCGGTAACACCATTAGATTTAAAATCGACACTGGAGCACAAGCAAACATCATTCCCATTAGGGCTGGGTCACGAGCGCGAGAACGGAACTGAATCGCCACTCTTTCCTGCGGAACGCGATTCACGATTCACTTCAGCGGAACAGTGTCGCCAAACGATTCCCGATTCACTCCCCTGTCGCTGTCACCACCTTGTGGCTTGTTTAACCTACTGCTGAGCCGAGTCACGAGCGCAAGAACGGAACGGCACACTTAGTATGGCTCCCCTTATTTTACAAAAGATGGTATAGTCCAACCCCCTTATTAAAACAAAAATGAACGGGGTCCAACCAATAGACAGAAGGAATTTTATGGAGCCGTTGTTTTAGCGAATGGTGGGGTGGGGGGGGGGGTAATTTATGGGGGTCACTAATTGAGTTCAATTGATAGAGCAGCGCAACAAAGGGTGTGGGGCGGAGAGGATGGCGGAACAATAAGAGTGGGACTCGCGCTCGCCAAGAGGCGTTGATATGACACTGTTCCGTTTCAGTCAGTGTTCCGCCACTGTTCCACGAGCGCTCGCGTACTCGCGATTCATTGAGGCCGACTGAATCGCGAATCGCCACTCTCAAATTTGACGAGCAGGATCCAGCCCTAATTCCCATGTGTGTTTACAAACAATGTCAAACCCTCCGCCTCTGCAACCCTCTAACCACAAGCTCATTGGATATACAGGTCAGCCATTGGACCTGGCAGGTTACATGAGTTTAGACATCAAATACAAAGGACAAAAATACAGCGGGATTTTTCACATAACTAGAATATCAACACGGCGTACAAGCTCACAACCCATCCTTGGACTACACACGGCTCAACATTATAAAGTTTGTTCTCTCCGTTTCTAACTCAGTGACCCCAAAGACAAGAACCAGCGTCCTAAAGAACATAGGGAGCTATTCTATGAATCTATGGTCTTGAAGAGCTGGAAGGAAAAGTGACCCTGCACCTCAAACCAGGGGCAACACCAGTGGTCCACCCTGCACGACGTATCATCATCATCATCCAGTGCCAGATCTGCGATAGACATCGGCGATCATGATTTTCCATTCATTCCTTTGCTCGGATGCTCTCAGAAAAGCTACGTTTCCCTGATCTTTACCTGTTACCCGTTTGTTTAGATTCCCTAAGTATGTTGTTCTGGGCCTACCCCTGCCTCGCTTGCCCTCAATTTTGCCAGTGAGAGCTAGGTGTTCAAGACCTTTATGTCTATTCAGGTGTCCCAAAAACTGCATTTGTCGTTTCCTGATTATTTTTAACATTGAGCGTCCCACGTGGGCTTCATCAAGCACTACCTCATTTGATTTCTTGACGACGTATACCTCATGCAAAAGACCGCCTGAAGGAAGAGCTGGCCCGTATGGAGACCATGTGAGTCATTGAAAGGGTCAGCCAGCCCACTGACTGGGTAAATTCGCTGGTAGTCGTGGAAAAACTAAACGGGAAGTTGAGGATCTGCCTTGATCCAAGGGACCTCAACAGCGCAATGAAAAGACCGCACTATCCCGTACCAACTCTCGAAGACGTTGTATTCAGACTGGCCGGTGCAAAATTCTTCAGCAAACTGGACACACGCTCAGGATACTGGCAGCTAAAATTCAGCAAAGACTAAGAGTCCTCAACTCTCACCACCTCCAATGCTCCATTTGGGAGATAGATCTACACATTTTTGCGGCTCCCATTCGGAAGTATTTGCTCTCAGGACGAATTTCAACGAAACATGGATGAGGTCTTCGAGGATTTACCTGGGGTTGTTCCCTTGGTTGATGACATTCTCATCACTGGGAAGACTCAAGAGGATCACGATGAAAACCTCTGTGCTGCACTACGACGTGCAGGCAACAAGAATCTGAGACTAAATCCGGAGAAGCTGGATGTTGGATCTACTGAGCTGAAGTTTTTTGGTCACATCATTTCGGCCGACGGGTTAAAGCCTGATCCACTGAAAATGAAAGCGATCAAGGACATGCCTCCACCAATGAACAAAAAAGAGCTGCAAACCCTGCTCGGCACAGTCACCTACCTTGCCAAATTTGCACCCAATTTATCTGAGATTACGAAGCCCATGCGGGATCTTCTCAAAGAAAACGTTGAGTTCATATGAGACTCGGCGCAACAAAAAGCCGTGGAGAAGACCAAAGAGATAATACTCAGCCAGCCAGTACTTGCCTTTTTTGATCCAGCAAAATCTGTCACACTGCAGGTGGACGCAAGCAAGTACGGACTTGGAGCTGTACTGATGCTAGAAGCCAGACCAGTTGCATTTGCCTCAAAATCTCTCACTCCAACTGAGCAAGACTATGCTCAAATTGAAAAGAAGCTGTACGCTATCGTCTTTGGATGCAAGCATTTTAATCAATACTTGTATGGTCAGAAAATCACAGTCCAGTCTGACCACAAGCCACTTGAAATCATAGCACGGAAACCCTTTGCCAGCGCACCACCCAGACTACAGCGGATGTTTCTACAACTCCAAAAATACAATCTCGACATCATCCATATTCCTGGCAAAGATATTCCTGTGGCAGATACGCTCTCCAGAAAATTTCTGCAAACAGAGCCAGACGATGTAGTCAAGGAAGAAGACCTACTTGTGATCCATTCAGTAAATAAAGAACATGCCTACCAGCGATGAAAAGACAAACGAACTGAAAATTGCTACACAAAACGACAGCAGCATGCAACAACTGAAAACCTACATCCATTCCAAGAGGGATGGCCTGAATCCAGAGAGAAGTGCTGTTCCAGTGTCATCGACATGTGGAACCACCGTGATGAACTGTCCATCATCGAAGGACTGGTATTTAAAGGAGAGAAGATATTGATCCCCAAGAAGATGCGTGCTGAAATGATGACCAAACTCCACTATAATCACATGGGCATTGAGAAGACACAAGAACGGGCGAGAGAGATGTTCTGGCCAGGCATGGCTACTGACCTACATTAGTATGTTGCCACTTGTCAAATCTGCACTCTCAGAGTCCTGTCCAATCCCAAAGAACCCCTCATACCCCACGACATTCCTGCTCGACCCTGGCAGAAGGTAGGAACTGATATCTTTAGCTGGAACAATGCAACATATGTTGTGACGGTTGACTACTACAGCCGGTGTTTCGAGGTAGATGAGCTCCCGAGCATCACTTCCTCAGCAGTCATCCGAAAGCTGTCAGCACACTTTGCTCGTCACGGCATTCCTGAAACAGTGATGAGTGACAACGGTCCACAGTTTGCTGTAGAGACTTCAAAGCCTTCGCAACCGCCTGGGATTTCCAACATATTACATCAAGCCCTGGCTACCCCCAATCCTATGGACTGGCTGAAAAGACTGTCAAGACCGCCAAGCGCATCCTAGATAAAGCCAAAGCCGATAGCCGGAGTGCTCTCCTCAGCATCCTGGAATACCGCACAACACCTGTGGATGGCACCGCATCACCTGCTCAACTCCTCATGGGGCGACAACTCCGCTCGGTGTTGCCAGCCACCAGTCAACAACTGGAGCCAAAGCCTGTCAGCCACAGCGATTTTTTTCTTAGACGTAAATACCTCCAGGACAGGCAGAAGAGGTATCACAACCGCAATGCACATGTGCTGCCATCAGTTGAAACAGGTGACCAAGTCCACATTCAGCTGTCAAAAGGGGACAATTCGCAACCTGCTCAAGTCACCGCTAAGTGCAACACACCCAGATCATTCGTCGTTGAAACGAGCGACGGCCATACATACCGGCGCAACCGCCGTTTCATACGGCAATCAGCCCTGCAAAGAACAACGAATGAGTTAAAAAAACAAACATCAGCACAACATGTCGATGAACCAACGACCTACGAAACAAGTGTGCACAATCCATGCACCACAAGATCAGGCCGTATCATACAGCCTCCACAAAAACTCGACATGTGAAGTAAAGGGTTAATTTTCTGTATAATGTTTATAGTGTGAAACTAGGACCTCTACCTAACAGAAAATTCGGTGCCCATGTCAGGAGTGTTTTACAGGTACAAACATGTACACAAAGTACATTAGATAACTACTTCAAAAGAACATTCCGTGCCCGTGTCTGGGGAATTTTCATAAAAAATGGATTACTCCCTTATCTCCGCTTCTTCTTACTTATGTTTGTTACTCTCTTGTAATACCTCTAATCTTCTGGCGCTCATATGACCTTATGCAGCTGCGAGTGCCGTAAAACCTCTACTAAACATTGGACCATGTTGGCTGTGGTGTAGCAGTAACGCACTTTGCTGTCACCTGGAGGAGACCCGTGATCAATTTCCAAGTGGTGGGAAATTTTTGTCAAGTATCTTTCTCTTTCTGCTGGAATGTTTTGTCCTCATCCCTGGTTGGCCTTGACAGGCAGGATTGGAAGTCTCTCTTCTAAAGCCCCGGTTACACGCAACGATAAATTGTGTCAGATTCGTTGTATGCTGGAACTGTCCGTTTTGACGAGCTGTGTAGTCTGTTTAGCCATCCCAATCTATCGTCCAGTTTTCTTTCGATCAGGGAGATTCCTAGTCATTGACTTGACTGCAGAATGTGCAACGCACCGGGTGACCTTGATACACAACTACACCATTTTCGATCAACTAAGTAATAAAATTGCTAAAATTTACATTATAATGCATCAAATCAGGTTCCTCTGGAGCAGTTTTGCTTATTGTGAGACGGTGATTCCGAAGAGAAATCAGTTTTTACCTGCGATAATTATTTTTAAAATGTTGGCCCCTCTCAACCCAGTCTTGCCCTGACAGGCAGGTTCAAAGCAGCTCGCCTTCAAAATTATATAAATAAGTGTACATGTACTGTCAATTGGTACATAAACGTCTACGATTACATTTTTTGTACATTTCCAGTCCCTCTTACACATGGGTATCCGCCTGAAATATCGTGCCTAGAAATAAAACAAACGTCAGTTGTAATTTGTGTCCATGTTACTCTCTTGCTAACTCTGGTACCATTGGGGGAAAAAACTACACATTTTTCTGGAAGGGTCTTGGGGAAGATGAGAGGAGAATCCATGGTGTGGGCTTTGCAGCAGTACACAACAGATTGCTGAACAGGATCAGCACCCCCAAGGTATATCCGAACGTATCACTGTCATGGAAATGGAAAGTTTAAGGGGAGTCCCCTAATCCATTGGCAACGTTTTCTCGAGTTGGCAACCAGCAGGCCTGCTGTGGTCATTATTCAATGTGTATACTGTGCATAGACTTGTATTATTACCGGTATATATATATATATATATATATATATATATATACTCCCGTATGCACCTACAAGCTTAAGGGAGTAAACCCTAAACAAATCCGGAGGGAGGGCCCCTAAGGCAGTCGACAGGGAGGAACGATCCGAACTATCTTTTGGCAGCCCCTGCAACTTCACTGGTTCCAAATGTATTGACCTCGTCTCTCCTTTGGACTAAATCACCTAAGTCGAGAGCGGGTTCGTGCAAATCGATGAACTCGCTTGCAGAAAAGCAGCAGGAAATGACAACATGCCTGCTGAAGTGCTGAAAGAGAACAAAGAGACCCTCCTCCCATATCTCTACAAGCTACTAACGACTTGTTGGCTGAAAGCAGAAATTCCACATGACATGAGAGATGCCAAAATCACCACACTCTACAAAAACAAATGGGACAAAGGAGATTACAACAACTACAGAGGTATCTCACTGCTAAGCATCACTGGAAAAGCTTTCGCTAGGATCATCCTGAAGCGACTTTAAAAACTAGCAGAAAGAGTCCTACAAGAGAGCCAATGCGGTTTCAGATCAAACCGCTCTACAATGGACATGATCTTTTCTATTCGTCAGCTACAAGAAAAATGCGGGGAGCAACGACTGTCATTACATACTGCGTTCGTCGATCTGACAAAGGCTTTTGATACAGTTAGTAGATCAGGACTGTACATGGTACTTGGAAAAATTGGGTGTCCCCCAATACTGCTACAGCTCATCATCTCATTCCACGAAGATATTAAGGCCACCATTCAGTTTGACGGTTCAACATCAAACAGTTTCAACATCAATAGCGGAGTAAAGCAAGGTTGTGTCTCAGCACCAACCCTTTTTAGCACTTATTTTGCTGTCTTACTGCAACACGCCTTCAAAGAGTCACCAGTGGATGTCTTCCTCCAATGGAGAACTGATGGGTCGCTCTTCAATCTTGCTCTACTCAAGGCCAAGACCAAGATCAACAAAACAACAGTACGAGACCTTCTCTTCGCCGATGATGCTGCTCTTGTTGCTCACAGTGAATCAATCCTACAAACAATGATGGACCGCCTATCAACAGCATGCAAGGTCTTTAGCTTGGTCATCAGTGTTACGAAAACAGTCTTCCTTATCCAAGAAGGTGCAGAGCAGAGCCATATATGGCTGAACGACCAGGAACTTAAGACAGTGAACAACTTCTGTTACCTGGGGTCTACCATCAGCTCTACAACATCAATTGATTATGAGATCAACATCAGGATAGGGAAAGCTGCAACAACTTTTGGAAGGCTTACAAAACGAGCATGGGAAAACAAAAGATTAACCATCAAAACAAAGATCAAGATTTAGGAAGCATGTGTCCCCAGCACACTCCTTTATGGATCTGAAACATGGACCTTGTACAGCAGACAAGAAAAGCGCTTCGACATTAATTTCCCTCTCAGATACTGCCGCAAGATCTTAGGCATTTCGTGGCGCGACAAGGTTACAAATGTTGAAGTGTTGGCACGGGCAAACCCCCAGAGCATGACAACTATCCTGTGTTTAAAAAGATTGAGGTGGCTAGGCCATGTCAAGAGAATTGATGACAACCGGATTCCGAAGCAACTTCTCTATGGAGAACTTGCCCAGGGAAAGAGACAAAGACGAAGACCAAAATTGAGGTACAAAGACACCTGCAAAAACAGCTTATCAAAGCTTGGAGTAGATGTTAACATCTGGGACGAAATAGCTGAGGACAGGAAAACACGGAGGAAAATTATAAAGGAAAGAACTATAAATGCTAAAGAACAGCCTTAGAAACAACCAGGCTGAAAAGCGCCAACGACGAAAGGAAAACAGCGGAAATACAGAGCTTCGATCTATGACACTGGCATGCAAGCACTGCGACAGAATCTGCCCTTCAAACATAGGAAGAATTAGCCATGAAAGAAGCTGCATGAAGACTATCTTGTAACCATCTTAAGCTAAATTGACCGTCTGCATAGACGAAAAGAGCCATAATAGTATTATTATATATAATATATATCGACTACCTGGACAGAAACTTCCCAAGCTACCGGTGGAATCGAGTTTACACAGATGGATCAGCAACTGATGCAGTCAGAAACGGCGGTGGAGGTTTCTACATAGAGGGGATAGATGGGTCAACAGAAAGCCTTTCCATCCCCACGGGATCTTTATCTTCCATTACAAAGCAGAAACATCAGCACTCGAAACAGCAGCCACCATTCTCTTGAATCACTAAAAATCTAAAGCCAACACCGTTATCCTCACAGATGCCAAATCTGTCCTACAAGCTCTCCTAAAGCCACAAACAGCTCTGTTCAACAACTCCTTTATTTCACCCCTATGTGATCTAAACTCCCAAGCCAACACAAATCTGCAGTGGATACCAGGTCACTGTGGCATTCATGGAAATGAAAAGGCAGACGACTTACCCAAAGAAGGAGCCAAAGTGACCCAGATTGAAGATGGCATGGGTCTCTCAGAGTCAAATACACTAATAAAATCCGCCTTTAGAAACAGATGAAAAAGGTTCCACCCTAAACACAACAGACGTGACCCCTACTACTTGCTAAATAGAGCAGACCAGGTCACAATCAATAGACTCCGTTGTGGCCACAACAGACTCAAACACCATATTATTATGCACTCCAAATTAAAAGTGGGAGAGTCAGCGGTCTGTGAATGTGGACACGACCAAGAGGATGCTAACCATGTCCTTCAGCACTGCCCGCGCTACGCCACCCTTCGTACAAAGATGTGGCAGAATGTGACTCCCCTTGAAAGAAAGCTCTATTGCAGTCTCTCAGACTTGAAGCGAACTGCACAGTTTGTGCGCGACATCGGACTGACTGTCTAGCTGTTGTCATCGAGAACGAGGAAGAAGAAGAAGAAAAAAAAAGGGGAAAAAAAGATATATACGAGTATACATACACACACACACACACACACACACACACATATATACATATATATTATCTCTCCTCTTTTTTGTGTTTGTTACTCTCTTGTAATTTTAACATCTATGATCTTCTGCACTTATATGACCTTATTGTGTTGCAAATGCCGTAAAACGCTTAGTAAAACTGAAACGTTGCACTGTGCATCGACCCTATTTGGCATAGACTTGTGCACTGGGACGTAATTTGTGGGTGGTTGGCGGGTGTACTCTGGTATGGTTGGCTCATTCTTCCCTATCAAACATATCGTCACTATTTCTCCTCCTTTTTTTGTATTTATTACTCTCTTGTACATCTATGATCTTCGCCACTATGACTATATGATTTTTATGACCTAATCATGTACAAGTACAGTAAAAGTCTTATTCGGCGTGTGGTTAGAGGGAGCCACTGGTAAGTCTTACTTATTCACTTTCCCCTCTGTTGTTCCTATATGTATGCCTCACTTTTTCTCTGCACTAAATGACCATTATTGTGTCTAGGTTTTTCTCTTTGCTCAAACACACAATCAAAATCGTGGGTGGTTGGCGGGTGCTCTTGTGTGATTTGCTCCTTCTTTCCTATCAAACATCTATCGTCCTTATATTATTATCTCCTTCTGTTTGTGTATGTTACACTCCGTAACACATAGCTTCTTCGGCACTTGTATGACCTTATTGTATTGCAAGTGCCGTAAAACGCTTTCTAAAAAATATTCTTTTAAAACAAACTTACCGTAATTTTGATCCACCCCATGGAACGCGCCAATTGACTCATATTTAAAACCAAATGAAGGGCAAA
>NW_004797319.1:236652-237828 GCF_000002075.1 Aplysia californica | reverse complement strand
GTCCCACCTGTCTTGCTAACTCAATTCTGTGTGACATCCAAGTGCAATGTCACTCAAGCATCATTATAATAATATTATACTCTAGCATTGATACTAGTATAATGATAATGCTGATAATGACTATAAAACCCACACTCCCACAATATAGCTCTAGGCACTTTACAAGCACTTCATCTTAACACAAAATACATGTGCATGAAGGTGCATACATCCCCCCTTTAGATTAACGCTTACACAAAAGCCGACATTCTTTCAAGTACAATGTATTAGATATCTATAATAACGCAATAGGTGACGATGTGCACATCGCATTATGAGTATAAGAATTCTACCAATATGGAGGACTGAATGACAAGTTGTTATATCATGAGGTAGACTATGGTTTTAAATAGATCTTTAATTTTACATCCCTTGAGTTATATCTAAACGTTGTAGGAGAGAGTTCCAGTCAGAATATTCGAAATGGAGCTAGATGACAGATGAGAATAGGGGAACTTCCTATCCCCTTGCGAGTTTTAGTTTTAGACCTCCCTTTCTGGGTGCTCTCATAAGAAACTGATCTACTGTTCCTAGAAATCTTGGCGGAACATAGATCTACATTTGAATGAGGTTGCTTAAATATTAAAGTGCATTATTGTTAACATAGTATTTCTATGTCATTGGACAGCAGATGTTTGAGCTCTTAGCCACATGCCGGCACACTGTCGATAAGGTTTGGTGCATGAAGCTAAAAACGAATTAGCTCTATGCTGTCGAGAGGTTTGTCTGACGTTATCAGAAAAAGAATAATCAATTGCAGCTAGAATAATTATCTACTTTACTAAAAAAAGAAATAAATTAGAGTACAATGTGTGCTAAGTGGGGTTTTTTTTTTAATCTAGCAGATGTATGTGTTTTTACGTCCTCATCAACACAATTCAGTTCATTTAGGAGACGGGCTTCCGACTCTGCCTGTCAGGCCGTAGGGGCTGAGAGGGATACATCCCAGCTAAAAAAAAAAGAGTGAGATACTGGAAAAAACTGTCCCCGTGGTTTTATGCACCCCGCATAATTTAGCAAAATTTGATCATTTTTTGTCTTATTTCTGATTATTTTCCTTTATAAGTCTTTGTTAAAATTAACAGAATCGCATCGTTTCACATTTTGGGGCTCAGTTTGCATAATTTCATAATTTTT
>NW_004797319.1:232851-236033 GCF_000002075.1 Aplysia californica | reverse complement strand
CACACACACACACACAGACACACACCTTAATAGGCCTAAATCCAAGCGGCGGTTTGATGATACTTATAGTACTTATAAGTTAGCTATTATCTCACTGTCGAACTGCTAATGGGCTTTATCTTAGTCTTGAGATATGGAAAACATAATCTTGTCCATACCCCTACTCCACTAAAACACCTGACATATGAAGGACTCCATAACAGAACCCACTATATCCATGTAATACAAAGCTGAGAATATTTGAGAGAAAAATAAACAAACAAAAATAACAACTCTGTAAACCAAAGTACGAACGAAATGCACTTTTTTCTAAGAAATATCAAGGGAGACAGTGCATTTTAAGAAAAAGATCGATATTATATTCTCATCAGAATTCTTGAGTGAATTTTAAAGAGCGGGCGGGAATTTTTCGCAAAAGTCCAGATTTGACGTATGGTACGTTTTGCAATGGAACCCTCCATACTATTATAAAGCTGGTAATATCTGCTGCTGACGTTACAATCCGACGTTTGTTGTTACGCCACCATGAGATTTTCTCTAATTCTTTGCCTGCTCCTGCTGGCCTTGTTTGCCTGCGGGGATGCGGCGGTACCCATCGTCAGTGGATTTTTTCCGCCCCCAGGTAGGATAAATAACATTCTTTTTTTGAAAAATCTTTAATTTTAAGTGTATTATATTAGTTTAACTCCCCTATCGATACTATTAGTTATTTTATTAAGAGGTGGGGCCTCTGCCACCGATATAACTGAGTCAAACTGGTCCAGAACCGTGAATAATTGGGTTGTTTTTTTAATGACCCGAGTTCGAGAGCTGGCAGTTGGGAATTCAAACCAGGGCCACCCGTTTCGTAGTCTAACCTGGTACCTTACCAACTGAGCTAACCGAGCACTCATTAGGTAGGTTTTTTGCAAGTCAGTTTCTGACAATGACCAAATCATCTGCAGAAGATAGTAATTTCTTAAAACAAAATAGAAGAAAAAAAAGTGTTATTGACTTGTGGTTTCTGCGATGGCATATGAGACCAAAACGTTTGCTACATTGTTAAGCCACCAAAGGCTTCACTTCCGCTTATATGGATGTACGCAGGTAACGGGTTTCTCTCTTGGCTTTTGCCCGTTTTCTATTCAACATGGCAACCTTTGATCTCAATGCATTTTTTCGCCCAGTTCAAACGCAGTGACCAAGTCCTCTTCGGCCAGAGTACTTTGCTCTGCATTTGCTTCGGGCACAGTTTCTTCCTGGTTTCCAGATCGCTTCCCCCCTTAGTCCTTCTTTGATTTTGGGGAAGAAATGAGAGTTGCAGGCTGTTCAGTCTAGGAAACAGCGGGGATGTTCGATGATTTCTCACTTGCAGGAGTCAGGAGATCGGTGAACTTTCAAGCACTGTGTACAGGCGCGTTGTCACGATGGAAAACATCTCGATCAAGCAGACCCGGCCGCTTTCTTCTGACTGCTTATTTCAGTTTTGTTTGAAGAACCATCCTGTACTGTGAGTTGGCACTGACTATTGTGCCGACACGAACTAGTCAGTTTAAGACAATACCTTTGTGATCGAAAAACATAATGTTCGTCAAGCCTTCTGAGGTCGTGGTGATCCTGTGTTTCTCCATTCTGCTGATTAGTTTTTCAGTTCTGGATCCCACAAAAATACCCTTGTTTCATCAAATATTTTGATACTTCTAAAAAAATGTCCGTTTATTCCAAGCAACTTTCATTTGGTCTCCAGAATAAAAAATGGGGCGGTGATTAGAAGATCAGGAAGACATACTCGAAACAAATACATGTACTGTCCTAAGGACTCCTGCTGAAGTGGACATGGTCATTGCTTCTTACTGCTGATTACTTCGAATGAAAAAGTGTATTGAGATCAATAGGTGTTACGTTGAATAGAAAACATGTTTCCGTACACATGTGTAAAATTTCATGTCTGTAAAACGAAAATTGTTGTTTTTAGCAGAACAAGGACATTCACTTTTGGGACGGACCTAGGATGTACATATTATCGGTTAATTCTTTAACTCTCAAAGGACGTAGTAGACACGTTAAAATGTATGTTTGATCCACAGTAAACCTAATGCAATGTTGCTGCACATTTGACCGTCATACACAAACAAAAACACAAATTTGCTTATATCATAATATTTGCATCGTGTCGCCTGCCTTTTCTCTATGTATATTTCAGATAAAACAACCTGAACTGAAAATAATCAAAATAAAACAAAAAGTTTCTTGAATAACGAAGTTCTGCTTCTTTTTTAAAGTTCCCCTGGACAGTACGTCTTTGGGAGTTGTCGTATAACCAGAATGCTCGCGCTCAAAGAGTCATGGCCCATGTGTACGGTCTTGTGGTTAGGCTACCGGATTCGAGATCTTGTCAGTTTGTTAGTGTTTGAGCGCATAACCAGCTGCTTGCACTGTATGCTTCCCGGGAAGCTGAGAATGTTTCTGAGTGTTCTATAGTCTGCTGGGGTAATATTATAGTGTAAAGCGCATAGAGCTTGCTTTCGAGTGGGGACACGCGCTATACAAATGCTATATAAAAATTATTATAAATACCAAAAAGGAAGAGGCCGTTGGCTCAATGCACTTGTAAACAAAGAAAAACATTTTTTAAGCCAAAAAGAGAAGAAATTGTTGAAGATACGCATAATTATCCTAGTCATAGTAGGCTTCTGTTAGGACCAATAATATAATATAGCCTACAAGACTGTGCACTCTCGTAATAGTTCAGTTCAGCGTGGGGTGCTCCATCTGAGTCTATTTTTAACTAAATGAAGAGCAAAGCGGTAAAGGTTGTGCGAGCACACTTATATTGCTAGAATGGTGTTCTGCCTTTTATTTACTCGCCCGTGGTGAGCACCAGTTCATACGTATGTGTGTGTGTGTGTGTGTGTGTGTGTGTGTGTGTGTGTGTGTGTGTGTGTGTGTGTGTGAGAGAGAGAGAGTGAGTGTGTGTGTATTAGATTATAAAGTATACATATTATGTATATGGGGAATTCTCCTGAAAACTTGAACTTGCGCATACCCCTTACTGCAAACGCCATACATATCTTTCTTTATTTCAAATTATTGTTAAGATGAGCTAAGCCGGTGGGGAAAAGGTTGCCGAACCTGGACTAGGCAGAAAATATCCAATGAAATGATATGCTGAAACAGTGTGGGGGGGTTTTTTGTTGAAAAAT
>NW_004797319.1:228109-229420 GCF_000002075.1 Aplysia californica | reverse complement strand
TGTGTGTGTGTGCATGCATCTATCCGTGTATCTGTGTGTGCGTAAGTTGGGCAACTTTTAGTAACCAAAACAACTTCATTCCACCCCCACCCCACCCTTATCCCCTTCCAGGGATATGAGCACAGAGAACCTGCAGTTCCTGAGCAGCGAGCAGGCACTGGCAGACCTCGCTAACTTCCTTACCTGGCAGAGAAAACAACTGGGAGGGCCCAAGATCATCGTGTTTGGTGGCTCTTATGCAGGTACGGTTGAAATTCTCCAAGACAGCCACCCATTGTAAAGGAGAAAAGAGGTTTTCTTAAACAGGTGAACACCTTTGACAGTGTCATTATGATATCTTGCAAAACACACCAAAAAACCCACAAACAACAAAAAAACCCACAAACAACAAAAAAACCCACAAACAACAAAAAAACCCACAAGCAACAAAAAAAACCCAACAAAGATCGCAATGTGGGAAGTGGTCTTTGTACAGGAAATTATCTGTATGTATCAAGTGAATGTTGTATTATACTGTTATGGTCAGTGCACACTTGTACGATTCCTGGTCGGTTCTGCATCGATCTGCCGAAAGTCAGCCACAGTTTTGGTCTTTTTTCTCTTCATCGTATATTATATTGTCTTCTGTACGGCTGTGAATGCTAGACAAAAAAAGAAACAAAAACACCAACAACAGTAGCAGCATCACCACCACCACCAAAATCAACAACAATGTCAACATAAAAAACAACAGCTGCAACAATAACAACAAATACAAAAACAAAACAACTCCCCCTTCCAAAAGCAGTGAAAATGCAACAGCAGCAACAAAAATGTGCTTACTTGGGAGACTGATGAGGATTTCATGGAAGGAAAAGAAATCAAATCAGGTAGTACTCGAAGAAGCCTGTGTTGACCGTTCTCTAATAAAAACAATTAGGCAGAGACAAATGCAATTTCTGGGACATTTGGATAGACATAATAAGGGCCTTGAACATCCAGCTCTCACTGGCAATTGAAAGCTTACGTGCGTGACACCGACTTACTTGGAAAGACTAAACAGTCGGGTGACGGGGAATGATCAGTATGCTATAGCTGGCTGGGTTGTTGTTTTTTTAGAATAGCTTTCGAACAAAGGACTTAAAAGCAAACCAAGATTGCCGGTGTCCATCGTAGATGTGGCACTTGATGATTATGTCCCCATAAACATTTTGGGTACAACTTCACGCATTTCCAATTTCAAACTAGCATATTTTTGTGGATCACGACCGAGTCAGGCGTAGGGCAAGAACCTGCTCGCCCTTCTCTTCCCCCCCTCTCTCTCTCTCTCTC
>NW_004797319.1:223317-228009 GCF_000002075.1 Aplysia californica | reverse complement strand
TCTCTCTCTCTCTCTCTCTCAGTCTCTCTCTGTCTCCTTTGACCCCATACGTGTGCAATAACATACACACAGACACTAACTCCAGCAACATGAAACTATTACTATTATTACATGACGTATAATTTGTCTTATATTCTCCTTGTCCCAGGTGCCCTAGCTGCCTGGTTCCGCTACAAGTACCCGCACATTGCCCACGGTGCTGTGGCCAGCAGTGGTCCTGTCCTGGCCAAAGTAGACTTCTTGGGTAAGTGATCATTTCAGGTCAGGGATCGTGCAACTATACATCAGGAGCAAGTAAAGGCGAAATAAATTGATAGTATCGTGTGCAGACAGCTCAGAAGTATTAAGCCTAAAATTTAGACAGAAAATAAAATAATTGCAGCTTCTTGATCTTTGGTGTTGGTAGCATGAGCTCATGAACTGTTTTGTTAAAATTCAAATTCTAAATTGCTAAAAAAAAAAAAAAAAAAAAAGAAGAAAGCATCTCGAACTATTTGCTGGGATGTTAAATCCATTCTTATCGCAGGTTGGTTCTGACAGGCAAGATCAAAGCCGGCCTCCGAAATGATGCAAATTGCGTCGATGGGGACTTAAAAACACCTACATTTTAAAAGAAGACGCAATATGTAATGTCTGACGTCAACTGTTCTCATAGATTTATTGCATTCTTTTATCCAAGACGAGGCATTTTGACGTAATTATGGGTTCAGCATGGAGCGCACCATTTGACTTTATTTGGAACCCGATAAAAGGCAATAATGGAGAGAAAAAAAAATAATGCGCACTCTACTAAAGCAACACTTGGGTTTTGCCCGTCATTTGCAACAGCGCAACAAAGTTTTTATAGAGAGCAAAGAGCGGCTGCCATGACAGTGCCGGGCCTCGGATGTTATTATTATACTTGAAGCCTATGTCTGCCGTTCACAGAGTACATGGAGGTAGTGGACGCCTCGCTGAGAACTTACGATGGTCGTGGAGCTTGCAATGACGCCATTTCCAACGCGACCAAGCAGATCCAGGCCATGATAGAAACAAAGGCAGGACGGGACAAGCTTTTCCTGTTATTCAAGTAAGCTTAGTTCAGAATCTTGTTTAATTTTACGGCATCTGCAACACAATTAGGTCATAATAGTAATATAAATGCCGAAGATTAAACGTGTTAATAAGAAGAGGAGACAATGACGATATAATGTTTTATAGAATTCAACACCAAGTATCATACGGATATGATACAAATATTACTGCCATTCTGTTATCAAAATCAGACCAAATCTATGAACACGTCGGAACTAATGATTTTTTTTTCGTAAATTTTGTGCATCGTTGGCAAGCTGTAAAATTCTTCGAAGCCTTATGAGCAATTTCGTTAAAAAATTTTACTTACTTTATGTGTCTATTCGTCCTTTTTTTCAGTGTTTAGAATTTGATATTTCAACAAAATCCCTCACACATGCACCCGATATCGCAGATAAAGAAATGTCAATAAAAGTCGAGAAAACTGAATTTAGTAGATTTGAACAGCAGGACAATGACATGTATTGTTATAGATCTCAAGTCGCCAATGTTACTAGTGGGTCATACAGCTTTTCTTTCCATGTTTTGTTTATATCGGTGTCCTTTTTTGGTGTCGGTGTGATTGTGTTTAATTCAAACAGTATTACACGGAGAGGGTGGCCAGTTCGACTCCTCAACGGGACATTCTGAATAGCTGTTTGGGGGGAGTTTTCTGAAACCCTCCACCTGTTTGGCTCAGTCTTATCGGTATGGCACGTTAAAATCTAAGGTCTTGTCTCTAAAATAAGCCGACAGTGTTGTTGAAAGGAACGTTAAAACTATACGTTTCTCAGTTTCGTATTTTTCTCTTTACTCAAACAAACAACATGCAATAGATATCCACATCGCCAAACGGTAATTCTGGTGGTTTAGTTATCGCTGATAATGTTATCCAAACGTGTACCGAATAAAATAACCCTGAGATACGCCTTTTTTTCTCCCAGTCACTCCAAAGTGTACCAGACAATGTAGCAAAGATACGTTTTTTGCTAATGCAAATGTCACAATGACTATGCGTGAATCTCGCAATGACATCATTATATCTCACAGTGCAGTGTCCAAATTAACCTCATAACAACGATATTATCTCCAACAGTGACCCTATTAACCCATTTTAATGCAATGGCAAATTATCGTTGGCCAAAACAATTAACACACTGAGCTCAACCATCATATTTAAAGATGTTTTGAACATGTACAGTAACTAAAAAGTCGGTGTGGAAGGGCAGAACAAACTGCGGAGGGCATCCTCAAGCAGTGAAGAACATACAGAGCCTTAATACCGACTGTACACTGCAAATCGAAATTATTTGATTGAGTCGGGGGCCTGCCAGATGTTTCTCCTTGGGGGGGGGGGCAACAGCTTCCATTTTTTGCACAGTTCGACCGGATTCGACTCTTAATTCGACTGTGACCCTCAAAATCAGAAGCCTTCGATTTTCATGGTCGCCCGTCGAATCGATATAATTGTGGACGCGTATTCTAACCCATCAACATCGTTTAAGGATGTGCTATTGTGAGGCACTTTTAAATAGAATAACTTCGTTATTCAAACAGATCTTTCAATTATGTTTACTTTAACTACAACGTAAACAGGCAGGCAAGAACAAGCATAATATTATGAAACTATGAGAATTATGTGCTGCTACAATATCTCTGGTCTGCTAATTACTGGATAGAATGTCCTCAAAAAGTTAAGATACACCGGATACCCTTTGGTAGGTGAATCGGGTCAGGTCGGACCAGGTCGGGTCAGGTCGGATCGGGCCAATTAATGACGGCTCTAGTACGCACTACGTATAGACCTTTCTATTGTTGTGTCAGATTTAACAAAAATAGAATACAAAACTTTGATTTGTGATGATGTTGGTCATTCGCTGTGAATATGACTTTGACTTCATATCACTGGAGAGGTGGATGTTGCAGTGGGGGGCAGGGGATGTTTGGAGCTCATCTAGACTGGAAAGTAGGGCTCTCTCGGCCTTTTCTCAACTGCTGTCTCCATGAGAAGATGAAGTCATGACTTGTGCTTGAATTTCATTTAAGTAAGGGAGGGTTGCGCAAAGTCGTCAGACTCACTCTGTTGTCCTTGTTCATCTAGGTCCGATGGCAGGACAAAAAATCGAGACGGCCGAAGATAGGCCGGAATACAGCGGATGGCCAGCTGTGTCTTCTTGTCTCACTGTGCCCTTGTCGTGCTTCGCGACGTTCTTCTGGAGCCGCCTTTCTACCCGTTGAACCATAAAGTGGTTTCGTCTACACAGTCCCACGGAGCCAGTTTTCACAAAAATTACTGTACACAAAACACAATACACACATACATCGTTCACAGCACAGCCATTTCCACACACACACACACACACACACACACACACACACACACACACACACACACACACACACACACAAACACACACATACATATTATGCACACACACATATACACATAAACACACATTCACCCATCCACACGTATACCCGTACCCACGAACATATTATACCGTTCACAGCACTTCTTACCCCACCGGCTTCAAATGCCAACTGCCGTATATCGCGGTCGCTGTGTTGAGAGCCTCTTAAATCCTACTTACAGGCGAAATGTCGATGGCTTTCTAGATCTATCAATGAACTATATCATCCTCTCCAAATGTACACTGCCCATTACCGCATTCCGAGCGCAAAAAAAATATATACCCCGACCTCGTGACTCAAAGGTTTTGTAGCCTTGATATCTGATCGCTCGACTCGTGACCGTGAATAACAAAGGTGTTTGGGTTGGTAGGTTTTTTAAGTCACAACTGAGATTGCTCGAAACCTAGTCAAATTCGGTCAAATTGTGCCACCTTCGTGTTTTTTGCCCCTCCTTAGAGAAAAAATGTTGATTGACTCTTTTCGACAGAATTTTATCGTCAGTTTGCTCTGGGTAATTAGTTTCATAATTCAAGAGACACACCCGGTAGATATGGGTTAAGGTACAGAGTACTTGTACTAGTACAGCTTTCCACATTGTACACACACGCACACACACATACACATACACATACACATACACACACGCACACACACATACACATATACACAATTCATTTTATATTAAACATTCTTTTTTTAAATTCCCTTCAATCTTTATTGAAATTTGAGTTTGATACTTTGCACTGTATCACTCTTGTGAGCTCTTCAGTTTTATATGTTAATTTTAATTTTCATAATTTTACTCTTTTGAAAACGTATGTGAATGTTCCTTGACGTAAGTAAAAGAATGAAAATGGAAGTGTATTTTAAAATAATTATTTCAAAAATACGTGTATAAAATATTAACGCAATCTTCAGATTGCCTCGCAATTATACCATTGTTATAAAACGCGCAGCGCAATCTTAAGATGGCCGCACAATCTTACGATCGTAAAAACGCGCAGCTCATCAGCTATCAGCAAATTGCGCGGCACATATATAAGCAATATATATAACATATATATATATATATATATATATATATATATATATATATATATATATATATATATATATATATATATATTATATGTGTGGCATATTTTTCTTTACGCGCTTAAACTGTATAAGGCCATTGAGCGCGCGGACACATAAATTTTTTCGTGGGGAGGAATTCAATTTTTGCCC
>NW_004797319.1:219629-222153 GCF_000002075.1 Aplysia californica | reverse complement strand
TATATGTATATATAAATATATCATATTTACATTGTGTGTCAGCGTGTGTGTGTTTGTGTGTATGTATCTTTGTGCACGTGTCTTTATGCGTGTGTATGTGTGTGTGTGTGTGTGTGTGTGTGTGTGTGTGTCTGTTGGTCTCTGTTTGTGTATGTCTGTGCGTGTGGCTTTATGTGCGTGTGAGTATGTGTGTGTGTGTGTGTGTGTGTGTGTGTGTGTGTGTGTGTGTGTGTGTTTGAGTGTGCGTCTGTATGTGTGCGTGTGTCTTTATGCGCGGGTATCTGTGTTTGTGCTTCGTGTGTATGTGTGTGTGTGTGTGTGTGTTTGTGTGTATGTGTGTGCGTGCGTGTATGTGCGTGTGTGCATGTGTGCGTGTCTTTGTTTGTGTGTCTGAATATATTGTATTTAGTTGTCTTGTTTCAGCCCGGCAAATCAAGCATTGACCAGGTGTGCAACGTCATGACAGACTCCCGGAGGGGCTCGTACGTAGACAGATTAGCAGCGGTAAGTCAGGGCACTCTGTGTCTTCTCTCTCTCTCTCTCTCTCTCTCTCTCTCTCTCTCTCTCTCTCTCTCTCTCTCTCTCTCTCTCTCTCTTTCTCTCTCTCTCTCTCTCTCTCTATCTATCTATCTATCTATCTATCTATCTATCTATCTATCTCTCTCGGTCTCTCTTTCTCTCTCTAGCTCTTTTTCTCTCTCCCTGTGTCTCTATCTATCTATCTATCTATCTATCTATCTATCTATCTATCTATCTATCTATCTATCTATCTATCTATCTATTTATCTATCTATCTATCTATCTATCTCGCTCTCCCGCTCTTTAAAAAAACCGTAAACAATGTGTAATAAACAATAATGTGTAAGAAATAAAAACAAACTTCAAGAACAAAACAATAACAATAAGCTTTGAATATAAACTATAAACTGTAAACAATGGACTTAAACGATAAACAATAATCAATAAACAATTAATAATAAAGTATAAACTAAAAACAACAATATTCAAGAACCTATAAATAAACAAGAGAAAATAAGTAACAATAAACAATTAACATTGACACTAAACGATAATCAATGAACAATAAAGAACATTACGCATTGAACAGTAAAGAATTAACAATAAGCAATTCGCAAAAAAACAAAAACAACAAATACCAAACTGCAATTAAAAATAAGCAGAAAACAGTGAACAAAAAATAGACACAATAAACAATAAGCAGTAAACTGTAAACGGTAACCAACAAAATGTAAGCAATAAATAATAACAATAATGAACAATAAACGATAATCATTAAGCTGTCAGCAATAAACAATAAGCAGTAATATATTTTTTAAATTTAAAAAACACCTATAAAAAATAAACAGTCAACGTGGGTGGTTGACGGGTGCACAGGTGTGTTTTCCTTCTTCTTTCCAACCAATCATCTGTCGTCCTGATCTCTCGTCATTCTTTTATTTGTACATTAGTCTCTAGCAACACCTCTAATCTTCGGCACCTATACAACATAATTCTGTAATAAGTATCGAGTAGAGATAACCATCAGCTCCATCGGGCGGTGGTTGGAGGCTGACAGACTACTGAGGGAGAAACATCACTGAAGTTTTTTTTTGTTTTTCATTTTATTTTTTTAGGGGGGGGGGGTTGCTGGAGGTAGAATCTATGCTCCGTGGAGTGGTTTCTTGTTGAAGCTCTAAGTGTTGATTCTCATTTATTTTTGAAAACGTTAATAATATTGCTGTTTCTGTTGTTGCTGTCATTGTTGTCACTGGCTTTTACTTTTTGTTATAAACATCTCGCTAAAACTAAATTAAACAGTAAACTCTAAACTGCACTCTAAATTCTTTATTGAAGCTCTAAGAATGTAAACGTTAATAATATTGTTGCTGCTGTTGTTGTTGTCACTGGCTTTTAGTTTTTGAGATAAACATCTTACTAAAACTAAATTAAACAGTAAACTCGAAACTGCACTCTAAATTCTATATTGAAACTCCAAATGTTGAGTCTTATTCCTTTTTGGAAACATTAATATTATTGTTGTTGTTGTTGTTGTCATTGACCTTTAGTTTTTGTGACAAATATCTTACTAAAAACTAAACTAAACAGTAAACTACCCCAAACTGCACTTTAAATTCTGTTTCAGGTTGTAATGCCAGAGCCGCCCAAGTCCCCATCTCAGATGTGCCTAGATTACAAGTACAGCAAATACATCAAGATGATGAGGGAGACAGAGTGGGGGCCGTCAGTGGGTGTTGGAAGTGAGTGTGTTTGAGGAGAGATGGTGGGAGTGGTAGAGTTCTTTTTCTTTTATTTGTACCTGTCTCTGTCTCTTTTTTTTCTCCCTTTTTTCTCTCCTTCTCTCTCTCTCTCTCTCTCTCTCTCTCAGAATCTCTCTCTCTCTCTCTCTCTCTCTCTCTCTCTCTCTCTCTCTCTCTCTCTCTCTCTCTCTCTCTCTCTCTGTATTTATATTTATATGCTAAACCAGCACCGAAAAGCTCTCGGCGTGAGAAGGGACCAAACTACA
>NW_004797319.1:213772-216806 GCF_000002075.1 Aplysia californica | reverse complement strand
CCAAGGACACAACGTCGGGCCCTTGACAGGATTCGAACCCACGACCTTACGGTTGCGAGTCCGAGAGCCTAACCACTAGGCCACCGACGCCACGTATATTGTTTATCATTACATTGTTTACTCATTTTATCCGTATTTTGGTATATTACTATTGTTTAATCTAAGTTAACGAAAGCATATGATCAATGTCTTCAAACAAAAGATAAATAAGATAATAAATCGGTCGCTTTTAAGCAAAAGGGGGCTATCCCGAAAAATGCTGTGTTGAGAAAATCGAAGGCAAAGTTTTTGCCCCTTGTTCAGTTTCTTCAAAAGACAAGGAGAGTTTACTCTATAACTAATTAATGAATATACACACCAATGAAACCAAAGTCTTCCTATAGGTAGGGCAATGCCCATTTTTGGTATAGGTCAAGATTTCTGGAAACCCCCGAAGTATGGGTTAGCCCGCTTGTCCTTAAAAGCGACCAATTATGTTCTTATGTTATATTTCTTCTCTCACCTTATCTTACTACAGCCTACCCCCTCCGCATCGCCCATCTCCTTTTCTCTTTCCAACCTTTTTATTTTTGTTTCGTACATTCTCTCACAGTGCGACAATGGATCTACCAGACATGCACAGAGTTCGGGTATTACCAGACCTCCGATTCATCACACCAACCTTTCGGGCACGGATTCTCTTTACCGTGAGTACACTTTGACTGAAATACTTACCGTGAGTACACCCTGACTGGAATACTTGCCATGAGTACACTTTGAGAAAATACCTACCCCGAGTACGCATTGCCTCAAATACTTACCTTGAGTACACACTAACTGAAAAAATTTTCGTGAGTACACTTTGACTGAAATACTTGCTGTGAGTATTGTTTGTCCTTCGCTTTTGAAGATAACCATGACTTCACAAATTGGTCTGTTGACGGTGACTGTGGGTCCGGGGATGGCGGGTTAGGTCTATCCAGGCTCGGAAGGTTCGTCGGCAGTGTGGGCACGGGAAGTCGTCTGTTGTACTTGTGGTGGAGGCAGGTCTAGAGTACCGTGTACACTGACTGAAATACTTACCGTGAGTGCATTTTGAAAAAAATACCTACCGTGAGTACGCATTGGCTGAAATACTCACCGTGAGTATACACTGAATGAAATTGCCTGCAGTGAGTAAACAGGCTTTTTGCTGTCGCGGGAAGAAGGCCCGAGTTCTATTCCCGTGTGGGACGTTGTACATGTATCATCTCATCTCGGGCTAGCCCTAACAAGCAAGGTCGAAGCCTGCCTCCTAAATGATCTCAAATGTTTCGACGGGGGCGTAAAAAGACACTTAGATCCAACAAATTGTTACCGTGAATACACACAGACACGAAGACTTTCTGTGGGTACACAAAGACACTTAGACGTACGCACAGACACGAAGGTTTACTGTGAGTACACACAGACACAAAGGTTTACCGTGAGTACACATAGACACAAAGATTAACCGTGATTACGCTGACAATTAGACGTACCACGAGTACACTCTGGCACAAAGACTTTCTGTGTATACACAGAAACACTTAGACGTACGGTACAATGAGTACACATAGACACGGAGGTTTACCGTGCACAGACACGAAGACTTACTGTGGGCACACACAGAGTTCGGAGACTTGACGTGAGTACACACAGACACGAAGACTTACCGTGAGTACACACCAGAGGTACACACAGACACGAAGACTTACCGTGAGTACACACAGACACGAAGACTTACCGTGAGTACACACAGACACGAAGACTTACCGTGAGTACACACAGACACGAAGACTTACCGTGAGTACACACCAGAGGTACACACAGACACGAAGACTTACTGTGGGCACACACAGAGTTCGGAGACTTGACGTGAGTATACACAGACACAAAGACTCCGGTGATCTCAATTATGTTGATGGGGGCATTAAAACACTTACATTAGAGATTAAAAATCTAGAAAAATCGGTATACCCAGTGCATAGTGCAAAACGATTTCCTTCGAATTGAATAGGTGTCAGCGATGTTTTCTCTGTGGAGGGAAAAAGCTACCATTTTAGCACAATTTGATCAAATCCTGAGACAGCAAGCCTTAATGGAAAAAAATCCCTCAGGTCATAAAAAAATTTGTAAATGTTTGGGTTTTTTTGTTGGTTTTTGTTGTTTGTTTGTTTTTGGGTTTTTTAACAAAAAATGTACAAAGAAAAGAAAATCTCACTCTGGCAGAAGTCACAAACCACGTTTTTTGTTCTCCAGATATTTCATCAAGCAGTGCACTGACATCTACGGTAATCAGTTCAACAAGACACTTGTGAGTCGTGATATCGTGAGAAGTAACGAAGACTATGCCGGTCTGGGACCCAAAATGTCTCGCGTCGTGTTCCCCAACGGCTCGATAGACCCATGGCATGCCCTGGGAATCTTGAAGGACATCGGGCCTGACGCTAAGGCCATATTCATTAACGGTTGGTTTATAATGTAGTGGTGTGGTTTAGTGTGTGTTTGTGTGTATGTTAGGGGGAGGGAGGTGTGTCTGTTTGCTTTTGGGGTGGGGAGTGGGGAGTGGATGTTCAGTTATGTGTGTGTGTTTGTAGGGGGATGGGGTGGTTGTGAGGGTATTATGGTGTATGCACGTATGTGCGTAATTACGTGTGTACATATGTACATGTACATAATATGTATGTATGTATGTATGTATGTATGTATGTATGTATGTATGTATGTATGTATTTATGTATGTATGTATGTATGTATGTATGTTTGTATGTATGTTTGTATGTTTGTAGGTAGGTAGGTAGGTTGGTAGGTAGGTAGGTTGATAGGTAGGTAGGTTGTTAGGTAGGTAGGTAGGTACGCATGTAGGTATGTATGTAGGTATGTATGTAGGTACGTACGTACGTGTGTATGTGTGTATGCATGTATGTATACGTTGGAATGTATGTATGTATGTATGTATGTATGTATGTATGTATGTATGTATGTATGTATGTATGTATGTATGTATGTATGTATGTATGTATGTATGTATGTC
>NW_004797319.1:210451-213672 GCF_000002075.1 Aplysia californica | reverse complement strand
TTCTGAAAATGAGCCAGTAATATTATGTAGGCTAGGTTAGTGTAAATCATCTATTGACGTGGCCATATGTATGTACCCAAACTTCGGTTGTTTGATATATGGCCCAAATAAAGAAACAGTTTTGTGACTGGATCAAGATAAAATAAATATGAGGCAGCGTGGTGGAATCAGGCTCTCGTCAATTTTGGGGCATGTAGAGTTATTGGTATCATCTTAAAGCTTGTTCACTTGTCTTTATTTGGATGGAAAAAAATATCCATTTATCTTGAATACAAGTCGAGGTATTGCGAATGAAGGAGGTGGAGGTCACCTGTTTTCAGATGTAATATTAGTGAGAAAATGGCCGCCAAAGATAAGTTATTTCCTTAGCTTAAGACTTCTTGGTAACTGAAAATTTTCATTTTTTGTGCCTTTAATCAACGTTTTTCAGAAAAATGCACACAGAAATTAGTTCTTTTATAGGCATGAAAGGTGTTGAGCCAAAAACAAAAATTCGATAAAAATTCACAAACCTGCAGAAAAATGCAAGTTTCGTCACTTTGATTATTTTGACGAGAGCCTGATTCCACCACACTGCCTCACATATATATGTACCCAAACTTCGGTTGTTTAATATATGGTCCAAATAAAGAAACAATTTTGTGACTGGATCAAGATAAAATGAATTATAATACTAGATATTTGGTCACTAGCTTACTGGAGTGCAATGTTAAGTTATGAGCGCAGTAGCAAATTAATAAATGAGCAAAAAAAATTTTTAACGCTGGCAGACGAATATCACGTAAGACTTTCGCTGTTGTGATCATTGTACCGCATCGGAAAAGCACATGCTGCTTTCGTGTCTTTGAATAGCATTTGGAAGACCAGAGATATCTCACTTAGAACAAAGCTGAGGATTTTCAATTCAAATGTGAAGTCAGTCCTACTGTATGGATGTGAGACATGGAACGCGTGTCAGACTTGCGTAAAAAGGATCCAGGTTTTCTTGAACAAGTGTCTAAGTTACTCTAATAAAGTTACTGAGGATCAGATGGACAGACAGGGTTACCAACGAGGAAGTGTGAAGGAAAACAAGAGAGATCCCAGTCAGAGATGAGATAGGAAGAAGGCGGTGGCGATGGATTGGACATACTCTCAGGAAGTCAAGAAGCTGCATAACAGAGCGAGAAAGTGTTGGATTGGAATCCATAGGATAAAAGATCACGGGTAAGACCACTTGGAACCTGGAGAAGAATCAGTGCGAAGACATGGAATAACATCCAGAAGCTATCCCAGAATAGGGAAAGGTGGAAAGTGTTTGTCCGTGGCTTATCAACTTATACCCTGGTGCGGGATGAGAAAGGCAATAATGGTGATCATTTTATTCCCTTTTGGCAGAATTTTGATCAATTGGGAACGGGATAGTCTCAATGGAACTAAGACAGACAAGAACACTTGATAGCTTCAAAAGACATCTTAAGCATTTTCTGTTCCTACAGGCCTATCCTTCATAAGCTTTTAACGTTATTTTGATTATAGTTGTTCTGTGCCTGTCTGAATGAAAATAGTTCGTGTGTGTGTGTGTGTGTGTGTGTGTGTGTGTGTGTGTGTGTGTGTGTGTGTGTGTGTGTGTGTACTAACCTGTGCTGTGGTATCCCAGGCACGTCCCACTGTGAGAACATGGGATCGCCCTCCCCTAATGACTCACCTCAGCTGAAGCAGGCACGGGCAGAGATCAGAAGCTCCATCGGGCAGTGGTTAGAGGCTGACACAGACTACTGAGGGAGGAACCTCACTGAAGTTTTGCCGGAGGTATTCCCCGTCGAGTGTTTTCTTTATTGAAACTGTTGTATAAGTGCTGAGTCTTCTTTATTTTTGGAAATGTTAATAGTATTACTGTTGTTTTCATTAGCTATTGATTAGTTTCTATCATGTGCAAATAAAAGTGTTTTGTCATAAACTGTTAGTTTTTTTTATTTGACTTTTTGAGGGGAGAGGGTGTTTGTTTTGTTTTTTGTTTGTTTGTTTGTTTGTTTGTTTGTTTATTTGTTTGTTTGTTTGTTGTTGTTGTTGTTGAGTTTGTTTTGTTTTTGCGTGGGGGGGGTTCGAAAAGGGGAGGGAGAGTTTTTGGTTGTGCTTTTTTTTTCTTTAGAAAGCTTGTGTTTGGGTTTAGTGTTAGTTTTAGCCGAAAAAGAAACAACTGAAAACCTTCAGCGTCATGGCGATTCGACAGAGCTCCAGTTATCGAAAAACGATGTGTATTACAATTCCCCTCGTGTAGCTTCATTCAATTACACCGGATGATGACATCAAAGTCGCTCTTCCCCGGTGCAGCACGGAAGGGAACCCAACATAAACACAATCTAAAACCGCCCGATTTCGTAGTCAGTTGTTTGTAATGTACATGACATTGGACTCATCGGTAAAAGTCTAATTGAGCCCTCCATCCGGAGCTTATTTGATCTATGAAGCACACAGTTACCAGGTCTCCACTCTCTGTCAGGCCACGTACGAGTCGCCTTAACATCACTCGGGAACGATGCGCTTTCCTTTTTTTATTTTTACTCTTGATATCTTTTACTCACACAAATGACAAGGGTGGCGGGGTGGTTAGGCGCTTTGCGGTTGCACCCGTGGCACTTGAGCTCTGTTCATAAGAGGGGATGTTTAAAATAATATTTTAGTACATGTACCCCCGTCTGGATGCCATTTTGGGGGGCAACCTTCTACCCTGACAGTCACTGTCAGCGACCAGCCTGGACAAAGAGGAATACAACATCTCAACAAAGAGATCGAGATTCTCGATAAAAATTCTCCCATCTTGGGAATTGATCTCGCTATACCATAGACTATAGACGCCGGTCCTTTGTGTTTGAGTGTAAGTGATACGGAAGCACTTGCAGCCTTTAAGCGTGTGAGGTTAGATTGTTACTTGTCATCAGGTTGGACTACAGAGTGGATGACACTGGTTCCAGTCCCCAATAGCACGTCGTTCTGAACTTGGGTTGTTTGGAGGGCGTATTTAACTTAAGGTTCCCAACAATAGGAGGGTCTTCAATCTATATTCGTCCTTTATTGATTAGACCAAGCCCGAAAGTGGAGGGCTATGTAAATCCACCTGACCTCTCAGGGCCAACCCAAGCAAAGGTTTACTGTCTTTTGTTTTTTGTTGTTGTTGTTGCTGTTGTTTTGCGTTGTTGTTGTTGGGGGGTGTGTTGCTGTTGTTGTGTGTGTGTGTGGTA
>NW_004797319.1:209213-210351 GCF_000002075.1 Aplysia californica | reverse complement strand
TTATTATTATTATTAATAATTAGGCCACGTTTGTCAGGAATGACCCCTGCTGCGTAGTAAACCAGGCCTAGGCTATCTGTCTGCACATAGAAGAAACTATCCCCGTGGTTTTATGCACCCCGCATAATTTAGCAAAATTTGATTATTATTTTTGTGTGCATAATTTCTGATTATTTTCCTTTATCATTCTTTGTTAAAATTAACAGAATCGCATAATTACACATTTTTGGGCTCAGTTTGCATAATTTCAGAATTTGTCTTGCTTAAAGCGACGAGGACAGGAGAAAGAACAATACACATGAGTTATCCTTTCCTACACAGGAATCGAACCCTCTCTTTCGCGTGCAAGGTTAATAAAGTCTTAACTACCACACCAAAGACGCCAATTAAATGTAGTATTTTAATATCAGGAGCAAAAAAAAAAAAAAGAAAAACGATTTTAAAACCACAGACGCCAATTATTAAATGTAGTATTTTAATATCAGGAGCCAATTAAAAAAAACAACAACTACAGACGCCAATTAAATGTAGTCTTTTAATTTCAGGAGCTGAAAAAAAAAAGACTTTAAAAAAACCCCTCTCTTCATCCTATGCAGTTCATCTGATGAAATAGTATACATGTGTGTGCAACGAAGACCTTGGAAAGCTAAAGAATCAAATCTACTGCTGCTCACGATCGGGGGACATTATAGAGAAAGTTCGAGACAACTTTTTGTGTGTCTGATTTAATAAGTAAGTATATACCTGCAATAAACAGCGATTGATTATGCTTTTGTTCAAAGTCAAACATTTTGCAGACGGCTTTTATTTACCGGTAGAGACGTAGAGAGGTCATAAATCTAGTCCCCCAAATGTAAAAATAAATAAAAAATTATAAGACTGAAGGATTAAACCAATGGCAGTTTATTCAACTGCGCAGTTTGTAACACAATGACCGTTCTCCACATGTTTATTGGCAGTTTGCCCAAGTGATAGGCTTATTCGTCGGTTTTGATGCCCCGCATTACGTGCTAACTTCTCTCTCCGTTTTAGCTTTCGTAAGAGTTTTACGGCATTTGTAAAACAGACAGATACGGTCATTTAGGTAGCCTCCCAAAGATTAGAGGTGTTAAAAGAGAGTAACAATAATAATAATAAT
>NW_004797319.1:203256-207794 GCF_000002075.1 Aplysia californica | reverse complement strand
ACGAGGTTTCTATTGATTGTTCGAAAAGTTATCATAATATCAGAATCCTACACTCCCACAGGGTGTACCCTGGGATGGGGGGTGGGGGGTGGGGGGCCAGGAACTAATAAAAAAGAAGCAGACCACCTTCATAATTCCCACAATAAACCTTGGTTCAAACACTTAGCTATGATACCAATATGCAGTCGAACCTGCTTCTAAGGCCATCTGTATAAGACAATCACATGTACCACGATTATTTTGTTGAAACGTCATTGTGACACTATTTGGTCGCTTTTAAGGACAAGCGGGCTAACCCAGATTTGGGGGGGTTTCCAGAATTCTTGACCTACACCAAAAATGGGCATTGCCTTACCTGTAGGAGAAGTTTGGTTTCATTGGAGTGTATATTTGTTTGGTTATAAAGAACATTCTCCTTGTCTTTAAAAAAATACTAAATTGAATGTGTTCTTAAATACTAAAAATGAATGTGTTTTTAAATATTAAAAACGAATGTGCTATTAAATACTAAACATGAATGTGTTTTTAAATATTAAAAACGAATGTGCTATTAAATACTAAAAATGAAAGTGTAGCGGCCACGAGCCTACATGTACCCCCGGGGCAGTGCCACTGACTGAAGGGTCTTTAAGCCATTCCCAAAGGGGGGGCATTTCTTGTTCATGCACTGTAGAATTGTAAATGGGCTGATTCATCAATGTCACGCTCATAACTGAGCCTGATCTACAACAGGGAACTGCTGCTTTTTCTTTCTCAATCCTTACTATTGTCATTTTTCTCTACTTCTTTTGTAGGTTTGTCACTCTCTTGTGACCCACTATTTCCGGGGTGCCTTGATAGTCGAAGCAGAATTTGTGCTGTTGAAGCTAGATGGGTGAGCAGAGTAAATCTGATTCCCTGTAAGGACTTCTCTGTTGACATCCACCTCTTGGCGGTCATATGACCTTATGCAGTTGCGAGCGTCAAAAAAACCTCTACTGAAACTAACTAAAAACGAGTATACATGTAAACAATGGCCTCGCACCGACAAGACAACTCATGACTGACCGGGGGGCTGAGCGGGACTCACAAGGAGCTAACCAGCCGCCTAACTCGTCGGCCTTTCAAGTTGACAACTATACACAAGACAGGACACAAGGTAAGGAGTGTGCCCCTCGGGGACACTAATGAGCCCCAGAGTGGATGACTCTTATGGTGTTATGTTTTTGTTGTAAAACCCCAAAAAATAAAACAAAGGCTCAAATGAAGCCCAAGGGGGAAAAAAGGAAAAAAAAAAGAAAGAAAAAAAAGGAGTATGACCCTCCTACATTGGGACAACGTCCATACACTGGACCATACAAGGTTTTGGACAAGTCTGACAAAACTTTTTTGTTGGATATTGGCGGACGTCATTGCTAAAACAGCTCCTGGACTTGGATGGCTGGTGCCTCTATATAAATAGTTTGATGGTCAAGGTGGCGGACGTCAGAAGCTTGTCTCCATTCATCGACTGAAACCAGCTCCTGTCGACGATTCTGAACCTGTCCAGGTTGCCACCCCCCCACCCCCAGTGGCGTCGGTGGCCTAGTGGTTAGGCTACCAGACTCGTAATCGTGAATTGCAGGTTCGGGGTTCGAGCCTCAGCTGGGTCCGACTTTGTGTCCTTGGGAAAGGCACTTTACACCAACTTCCCACTTGGCTCGGTCCTATCGGAGACGGACGTTAAACTAGGAGGCCCCGCCTCTTAAATAACCTAATAGTGTTGATAGGGGCGTTAAACCCATACCATTTCACCATTATTTGCACCAACCCCCCCCCACCCACCCCCCCAAGGCGTGGTCGGCCTCCATCAAATACAACAGAGCTTCAGCCGCCCAGAGCCAAGGGCTCACGGTCCGGAAAACCGTTGAGGTCGTCTCGCCGTTTCAACTAAGGAACCGTTTTGTCGGTATAGTTTTAGTTTTAGTTTTAGTAGAGGTTTTTCGGCGCTTGCAACTGCATAAGGTCATATGAGCGCCAGAAGATTAGAGGTATGACAAGAGAGTAACATACATTAAAAAAAAGAAGAAGAAGGGGAGATAAGGACGATAGATGTTTCATAGGAAAGAAGAAGCAAACCACACCAGAGCACACGCCAACCACCCACCGTCTTGTTGGTGCTGGGGGGGGGGGGGGGGTATGTAGCGGCCACTGGCCTACATGGAAACAATGAGGTCGCACCGACAAGACAACTCCTGACTGACCGGGCAGCTGAGCGGGACTCACAAGGAGCTGACCAGCCACCCAACTCGTCGTCGGCCATTCAAGTCGACAACTACACACAAGACAGGACACAAGGTAAGGACTGTGCCCTTCCTACTAATGTTTTTTAAAACTAAATACTTAAAACGAATCTGTTTTTTAAACTAAAAAAGAATGTGTTTTGTTTTCAATATTATAAAAAACGTAGGTGCTATTAAGTGTTTTGTCTGGCGGAGAGTTTTCCATTCATTCAGTCAGACACTCAGGAATACACTTAACATGGAACCAGGGGATTCAGCTTCCACATGGGGGCTGCCATCTTTATTCTCTGACCTTGCCAGGTCTTTTTCCAAGCCTTAAGGCCAAACATGAAATGCTAAATAGGACGCAATAACTCCAGTATCATTACATTAAGTACTAAAAATGAATGTTTTTTTTTAAATACTAAAAATGAACGTGCTATTAAATACTAAAAATGAATGTGTTTTTAAATATTAAAAATGAAGTTTTTTTTAAAGATTAAAAACGAATGTGCTATTAAATACTAAATATGAATGTGTTTAAAAATACTAATAATGGGTGTCGCTAGTTCGAACCTCTAGCTGAGCCTTCTTGAACTTGGGTCAACTAAAGAGTCTTCATGGCTTGCCAACCTTTTCGGAAGAAGTTATTCGGAGACGTCTCCGACGAGCACCCAGGAACTTTTCGGAGACGCACTCCCGCACCCAGATGCACTGCTTTGAGAGAGAGGGAGGGGGGGGTTTCCAGTCGCGTACATGCGTATTGTTTGCTGCAGATCACACACATAGCCACTAAAACTGTCGCAAATCAATTATTTTAAAGAAAATTTCAAACCTAACTGCAAAATATCAAATTAAGGGTTAAAACAGGGAGGAAAGGGGGGTAGCCCTCCAGAATTTTTTTACTTGTGGTCTAAAGGCACAAAGCATTTTTATTGGCCTATCTTCATCAGAGCCGTCTCCGAATAGATACTGCGTCTTGACTCTGTCCTCTCGGAAGTGGACGTTTAATTGACAGTCATGCTGCAGAGGCAACCTTAAATTTAGTCGCTTTTAAGGACAAGCGGACTAACCCAGATTTCGGGGGTTTCCAGAATTCTTGACCTACACCAAAGGTGGACATTGCCCTCACTGTAGGAGAAGTTTGGTTTCATTGGTGTGTATATTTGTTTGGTTATAGAGAAAAATCTCCTTGTCTTTTAAAGAAATTGAACAAGGGTCCAAAAATTATACCTGCGATTTTTTCAAAACAGCCCCCTTATGCTTTAAAGTGACGATTTAACCTATGCGCACTGCCTATCGGACTAATTCTATTCAAGATTGCCCTTTATGGATTGAGCTAAAGCTACCGATTCGACCGAATTTAAGTAAATTCCACTGTGACCTAAATCTGTTTTTCAAGGTCAAAAAGGTTGTATTGTGCAAAAATGGTAAAACTCACACGAAAATATTATCAAACCATCCAAAGATTCTGACCTCCTTTTTGTAATACAATGTAATTACTGACAAACACAGACCTCTTAGAAACAGTAATTAAAATATATCGATGTCTAAAGATACAGAAAGCCTGAATAATACCACGTCCCGTGGTCTATTTTAACCTATAAGAAGTATAAACTATAAAACAATACGTCCGAAATTGCGACCAAAAAAAAAAACACACCCCAAAAAACAACCCAACAGTTTATTTTAACAGAATTATATGTGTTATTGAAGTTAATTATTCGAAATGACGTGGTTGATAATTTGAACACAAAATAAGTAATGACGATACCAGTTCAGCCATCATAGAGGACTCTAGATCGACGTCACGATAAGGGATTTGCTCAACACCTGCCGCCAACCGAGTTGTTTGAACTGAACAAAGAGTGAGGTGATTATCGATTCCTGCTCACTCCATCGGGCCGCCAGCAGCTTATTATTATTATTTGCTGCACGATCAAATTTTACCTGGGAATTCAAAATTGAATTGCTGCACAGTTATTGCATATTTTGTATTATGCGTGTGTGTTATACTTGATTTTTCTATCATTTATACAAACAAGCATAAATGATATACTTTACATATTATTATGATCCCATATAAATCTCACTTTTTCGTCGTTCTATTTCGTACCCGTTTGATGTTTCAATTCCTTTTCCCGCTAGAGTCTGCCCGTTTCTTTTCCTCCTTTCTTTGGTTTTTAGCAGTTTTTAAAAAAATCCATTACCGACTCATCTATCTACCTACCTACCTACCTACCTACCTACCTACCTACCTACCTACCTACCTACCTACCTACCTACCTACCTACAATA
>NW_004797319.1:201217-202289 GCF_000002075.1 Aplysia californica | reverse complement strand
TTCCTCGCTGCACAATGGACAGGTTGGGTCCGATGTTTTGTCTATTCTGTTTTTGTAAGCCCGCAGCCCAGAGAAGTGACCGGTCCTGATTTTTGCCAGTAATGACTGGTCACTGCGGGACATTATAAGAGCCTCTCGTTTTAAGGAAAATGCCCTGTATATTTCCTCTCGTTGTTGTTGTTGTTGTTGTTGTTATTGTTGTTGTTGTTGCTGTTGTTGTTTTTCTTGTCGTAGGTGCTGGTACTGTTGTTGTTATTGTTGTTGTAGTTGTAGTTGTAGTTGTTATTGTTGTTGTTGTTGTTGTTGTTATTGTAGCTGTTATAAGGATCTGATGCATCTTAACAGCACAAAGTCAAGGCGCAGAAATGACCTTATGTTGCTGGTAGAATCGTGTGATACTGGACTTATAAAATGGATGTTTGAGGATATCCAGACAAACCTATAATAGTGAGGCATCGTTGTGAAATCAGGCGCTCGTCAAAATAATGAAATCGAAGAAATTGGTATTTTTTTCGGCCAGTTTGGAATTTTTTTCGATTTTCAGTTTTTAAGCTCAACGTCCATTCAAAAACATTCTCATTAATCTCAAGCGTCGATTTTTATAGAAAAATGTTGATTAAAGGCACGGAAAGCGTACATTTGCAGTTTCCCAGGACTCTTGAGCTATGGAAGTCACCAAACTTGGGCAGCCATTTTCTTGCTAATTTCACCTCTGACACCAGCAGGTGACCCCCACCTCCTTCAATCGCAAACACCCCGACTTCGCTATTCAAGATAAATGGATATTTTTTTCTCCATCAAATGCAAGGCAAATGAACAACCCTTAAGATGATACCAATAAATCCATATATACCCAAAAATTGACGAGTGTCTGATTCCGTGCGTCGTGACACAAATATTATCCATTCACATACTTTCCTGCTCTCTATAATGTGAGGCAGCGTGGAGGAATCAGGCTCTCGTCAAAATAATCAAAGTGAAGAAACTTGCATTTTCCCGCAGGTTTGTGAATTTTTATCAAGTTTTTGTTTTTTGGCTCAACACCTTTCGTGCCCATTAAAGAACTCATTTC
>NW_004797319.1:197227-198650 GCF_000002075.1 Aplysia californica | reverse complement strand
TGGGGGCGTACATAATACAATTTCTTCCCCTTTATATACTTAGTACTTTCAGTTTGTCGTCTAGCCTTTTCTATAAGCGCAGTTTAGCTATTTGCTGCACGTACAAATTAGCCTTCAGCCTTGCTTTAATTATAGGCATTGTATTCCATATTGATAGAATTCTTTTGTCAACACGACAAAATAACATTTGCATCCACATTTCTGCAACAGATTGCCACAAAATTTACTTCGTACTAGCCGTGCAATAAAGAATAACCAGTTCCAAGAGGAAGAGAAACAAGTTGAAAAAAAGGAAGGAAGAAAGAGAGAAAGAAAAAGAGAGAGAAAGAAAGAAAAGAAAGAAAGAAAGAAAGAAAGAAAGAAAGAAAGAAAGAAAAGGGTAATAAAGAAAATAAAGGTAAAAAATTGAAAAGGAAAAAAAGAAAAACCCCAGAAAGCGCACAAACAAATCACACACCCCACGCGTAACATTGAACTTCAATCTAATACATATTAATAAAAAAGATTCGCACGTCATGCATTATTTTTGCACGCCACGCACATATGATTATTTTGCCAATCCTGTTTTGTTTTTGTTGTTGTTGTTGGGGTTTTTTTGCAAATTGTTTTATCGGTTTGTGCAGCTGACATGTGCGGTAGGAACGCATGATTGGGGGAGAGAGCTTTCATATTTCTTTCGTCTTTCTTGTATCTCTTTCTTTCATCTTTCTTTCATCTTTCTTTCGTCTTTCAGTTACCACGGACTCTTAGGCTAAGGAAATAATCTTTAGCGGCCATTTTTTCACTAATTTTACCTCTGAAAACAGGTGACCTCCACCTCCTTCATTCTAAAATATCTCGACTTGTATTTAAGATAAACGGATACTTTTTTTTCATCCTAATAAAGACAAGTGAACAAGCTTTAAGATGGTACCAGTAACTCTATCTGCCCAAAAATTGACGAGAGCCTGATTCCACCACGCTGCAACACATTTTGCAATTGAAGTAGATGGGGTCGGTGGGTGTCAGAGGTGAAATATTATTGAGAAAATGGCCGTCAAAGTTTGGTGACTTCCATAGCTTGAGAATCCTTGTAAAACGACAACCTACATTTTTTTGCCTTAAAAAGTAAGTCTGATTCCATGTAAGGACTTCTCTGTTGACGTCCACCCTTTGGCGCTCATATGACCTAATGCAGTTGCGAGCGCCGTAAAACCTCTACTAAAAGAAAAGTAAACTCCTCATACTCTCACTCTCCTCTGCTATTGGCAAGGGTTTAAATACGGATTATTCATCTATCTCAGTAGGCCATCTATCCCATGCTGAAGATACCATAATCCAAGTAAGTACAATGTACGGTATTGTGAGATATAAAGATTAGAGAGGGAAACAGGAGAGGAAACAGGAGAGAGAGAGAGAGAGAGAGAGAGAGAGAGAGAGAGAG
>NW_004797319.1:195824-196988 GCF_000002075.1 Aplysia californica | reverse complement strand
GGGGTAGTTAGTCGTGGTAGTGTGTGTGTGTGTGTGTATATGTGTATGTGTCTTTGTGTGTGTATATGTGTATGTGTCTTTGTGTGTGTCTTTGTGTGTGTGTTTGTGTATGTTTGTGTGTGTGTGTGTGTGTGTGTGTGTGTGTGTGTGTGTGTGTGTGTGTTTCTGTGTGTTTGCGTGCATGTGCTTGTGTGTATATTATATACATGTATGTGTATATTATATACATGTATGTGTATATTATGCGTGTTTTGCGGACACGTGCATGCACGCTTACACAAACACACTGTTACGATATAATACTACCGTCATCCGACATCTTTTGCCTTTTTATCTCATCGAAATAAGCATAGACTGCCCGTGGGTGGTTGGCGGATGCTCTTGAGTGGTTTGCTCCTTCTTTTCTATAGTAAAAATGTATCGTCTCTATCTCCCCGCCTTCTTTTTTGTCTTTGTTATTCTCTTGTAACACCTCTAACCTTCGGCACAAATATGACTGTGGGTGGTTGGCGGGTGCTCTGGTGTGGTTTGCTCCTTCTTTCCTCTAAACAGCTATCGTCCTTATCTCTCCTCCTTCTTTTTTTACGTTTGTTGTTACTCTCTTGTAACACCTCTAATCTTCGGCACTTATAATATGACCTTATTGTGTTGCAAGTGCCGTAAAACTCTTTACTAAAACTAACTAAAAACAAATATGACCGTATTGTGTTGCAAGTGCCGTAAAACTCTTACTAAAACTTAAAAAAACACATTGTCACGATATTATCGTGATTCGACATCTTTTGCCTCTTTATCTCATCCAAATAAACGTAGACTGCCTCTGATGCTGCTATAGATATCGTTGTTTTCCCAAATTACAATACGCATTAACCTCTTTGAAGCTGAACGCAAGGCCTGAAGACTTCTTCTCGAATTCCTCTCTCTGCTTCTCTGTCTGTTTGTCTGTCTGTCTGTCTGTCTGTCAGTCTGTCTGTTTGTCTGTCTGTCGCCCTCTCCCCTCCCTCATCTTTTCCTCTTTTCTGTTTTAGTTTTAGTATACGTCATGGGGTAAGGGGGGAGTGGTCGTTTGTACAGGTGATTGTCTTGGACAGATGGCCATTAGATCAGCTTCCACAGTACATACATCCCTTTTCTCATCCATTGACGCTTTCTATTTCATCCCCC
>NW_004797319.1:191055-193246 GCF_000002075.1 Aplysia californica | reverse complement strand
CCTCCCCCTTACAGCTCCGCCCCCTCCCACTCTATGTACATATGCAGACAGTATCGTCTCCTATCGAAAGTTGTGGTGGGCAAAATCCGGATAACCGGATAATTCTCATTCGGTGAAACCTTAACCGAATTCAGACTCTTAAACTCTCTTTCATGACCCGTTTGCCGAAGTGGATGGGTGCACACATTAAATTGTTGAAATGTTTCTAACCCATTTTCCGAAGCCTTTCACATAACACATTTGGTCACTTTTAAGCACAAGGGGGTTTTCCCGAAAAATGCTGTTTTGGAGAAAATCGAAGGTAAAAGTTTTTTCTCTCTTGTTCAGTTTCTTTAAAAGACAAGGATAGTTTCTCAATAACCAAACAAACACACATACATACTAATAAAACCAAACTTCTCCTATAGGTAGGACAATACCCACTTTTTGTGTAGATCAAGATTTTTGGAAACCCCCGAAATCTTGGTTAGCCCGCTTGTCCTTTAAAAAAAGTTAAAAGCGACCATTTAATCACCGA
Source organism: Aplysia californica (assembly GCF_000002075.1). Lineage (NCBI taxonomy): Eukaryota > Metazoa > Mollusca > Gastropoda > Aplysiida > Aplysiidae > Aplysia > Aplysia californica. The sequence goes on along the minus strand of NW_004797319.1, from coordinate 192,729 downwards.
AGAGGTGCACAGATATCTCGTATTATCCGGATATAGCTAAAGCGACTCATTTGATTGCCCAGCCCTTATCGAAAGCCGCGTTATCGAAAGCGCTTAGCCTGTCTATCTATCTACTAGTTTTTGTGAACACACCGAGCCGAGAGGAGCAGCAGCAGCTGATTATTATTGTGTCGTCTGCTTCTCAATGTTGTTGTCTTCTGTTTTGACAAAGGATAACACACACGAACCAACACATGTGACTGAAAGAAAACTGTTCATTACACAAGCCGGAGTGAGGGGATTATATACAGTGAGTATTCTGATTTATGTATTTTAAACTTCTTTGAAAGATCTTGTAATAAATATGTCAATGTTTTTAAACTTATTTGAAAGACCTTGTAATAATGTTGTACAAAGAGTGGTAAACTGAAGCCATACAACATAATATGTGAGGCAGCGTGGTGGAATCAGGCTCCCGTCAATTTTTGGGCCTTTAGAGTTATTGGTATCATCTTAAAGCTTGTTCACTTGTCTTTATTTCGATGAAAAAAATATCCATTTATCTTGAATGCAAGTCGAGATATTTGCGAATGAAGGAGGTGGAGGTCACCTGTTTTCAGAGGTAAAATTAATGAGAAAATGGTTGCCAAAGAGTAGTTATTTCCTAGCTTAAGAGTCCATGGTAACTGAAAATTTACATTTTTTGTGCCTTTAATCAAAGTTTTTCAGAAAAATCCACACAGAAATGAATCTTTTAATGGTCATGAAAGGTGTTGAGCCAAAAAAGACAAATTTGATAAAAATTCACAGACCTACGGAAAAATGCAAGTTTCTTCACTTTGATTATTTTGACGAGAGCCTGATTCCACCACGCTGCCTCATAAATGGGTGACAGGGAAGGATCAGGGAGACGTAGGTGGGTTTTTTTAGAGCATCCGAGCAAAAGAATGAATGGAGAAGCATAATCGACGATGTCTGTCGCAGATTGTTCAAGACTCTTATGTCTATTTATGTAAAGCATACCACTCTTTAAATATGTTGCAAATTGCACCAACGAGGGAATTGTGTAACTGCGACAACATGGCCTCGAAAACAGCAGCAGCAGCAACAGCAGCAACAACAACAACAACAATAACAACAACAACAACGACGGTGACGACAATAAACAGGGGCACAACTCCATAACTGTCCACTTGACGGTCTACTACATTGGTCTCTTTTAAGGACAAGCGGGCTAACCCAGATTTTGGAGGGTTTCCAGAAATCTTGAACTACACCAAAAGTGGGCATTGCCTTACGTATAGGAGAAGTTTGGTTTCATTTGTGTGTATATTTGTTTGGTTATAGAGAAAACTCTCCTTGTCTTTTAAAGAAACTGAACAAGGGGCACAAATTTTATCTTCGATTTTCTCTAAACAGCATTTTTTCGGGATAGCCTCCTTGTGCTTAAAAGCGACCATTTATAGTTCTCTTGGGTTTTTTTGTCATACCATCAGTCCAGTTTGACAGTAATTTTGTTCAAGCTTTCATTTTTTTTTTAAATGGATGAATGTGATCTACATGTGTGCGTGCTTGTGTTTGTATATGTGAGCGTAAGCATGTGTGTGTGTGTGTGTGTGTGTGTGTGTGTGTATGTGTGTGTGTGTGTGTGTGTGAGAGAGAGTGTAAATGTGTGTGTGTGTGTGTGTGTGTGTG
>NW_004797319.1:188330-189405 GCF_000002075.1 Aplysia californica | reverse complement strand
GAGGGTCAAGAGTTCATCGCCTTGAATCTGACGTGGCATGTTCGATTCGCTTTTTCTTGACGAGGAAAATGTATCACGACGTGGTGGAATCAGGCGCTCGTCAATTTTTGGGTATGTGGAGTTAATGGTATCATCTGAAAGTTGATTGTTATACTTTGCTTCGTGTGAAAAAAAAATTCATCTATCTTGAATAGAACTCAAGATATTTAGGATTGGAGTAAGTGAGATCGCATGGTTTTCAGTGGTGAAATAATCGAGAAAATTGCAGCAAAGTTTGTTAAGTCCAATAGTTAAAAAGAGTCCTTGAAAAAAAGAAAAATGACATAATTTGTGCCGTTAATCAATGTTTTTCAGTAAAATTCATATGGAAATGTGTTTTTATACGGACATCAAAGAGGCTGAGCCCAAAAATAAAAATTCTATGCAAATTTCTATACTTGCGGAAAAGTGCCTGTTTCCCCGATTTCTGTATTTTCACGTGCACCTGATTTCACCACGCTGTCTCACAAATACCCTTACGTTGAGCACAATTGTGAGGCAGCGTGGTGGAATCCAGGCTCTTGTCAATTTTTGGGCATGTAGAGTTAGTGGTATCATCTGAAAGCTTGTTCACTTATCTTTATTTGGGTGAATAAAATATCAATTTATCTTGAATGCAAGTCGAGATATTTGTAAATGAAGGAGATGGGGGTCACCTGTTTTCAGAGGTAAAATTAGTGAGAAAATGGCCACAAAAGATTAGTTATTTCCTTAGCTAAAGAGTCCGTGGTAACTAAAAATTTACATTTTTTGTACCTTTAATCAATGTTTTTCAGAAAAACCCACACAGAAATGAGTTCTTTGATGGACATGAAAGGTGTTGCAACAAAAAAAACAAAAATTTTATAAAAATTCACAAATCTGCTGAAAAAAAGCAAGCTTCTTCACATTTTGACGAGAGCCTGATTCCACCACGATGCCTCACAATTAAAGACGCTCTTCAGTCCGCGCTTCTTAACACGTTTGATTTTGAAAGGTTTTCCATATGAGGTGAATGGCCACCGGGTTTATGAAGCCATGCGTGCGGTGAATGAAT
>NW_004797319.1:186334-188083 GCF_000002075.1 Aplysia californica | reverse complement strand
GGGGGGGCAGTTGAGGAGATTCAAAGGTTAATAGCCATAATATTATTGCTACCTTAAAGCGTGCGTTAAATCCTGGGGCTCATCAAAGTAAGGATTTTGTTACAGTAGCGTGCGTTGCAACGTTACTTACTTCGCGAGTGTGTTGATGCTGGCCTTCAGCGTGTGTCACTATTTCATCCAATTTGTAGGGATGTTCAACTAGAAGTGTTGCTTGCAACTAGATCAAGATCTAGATTCATTACGTTAGCTTTTATTTGTCACGACAGTGTGCATTGCGACTTGATATATTTCGCGAGTGTGTTGTTACTAGAGTGTGTGTCACTTTTAATCGATCCACTTTGTCGGGATGTTCAAGAAGTGTTACAACTAGAACTAGATCTAGATCTAGATTCATTACATATGTATTTTGTCACGAAAGTGTGGGTTACAACTAAATTCCCTTCTCGAGTGTGTTGATACTACAGCGTGTGCCATTTTTAATCGATCCACTTTATAGGGATTTTTGACAAGTGTTACAACTAGCTTCATTATGTAAGTATTTTGTGTTTCGAAAGTGTGCATTACAACTTGATTTACTTTACGAGTGCGTTGTTATTAGAGCTTGTGTTACTATTAGTTAATCTTCTTTGTAGAGATTTTTGGCAAGTGTTGCAATGAGATTCATTATGTAAGTATTTTGTTATGAAAGTGTGTACTACAACTTATATTCCTTCGAGAGTGTATGTCTACAGCAGTGTGTGTTACTATTTAACAAATTACATACAGGGATGTTTTATAAGTGCGTCTAATGTGTGTGCTCTGGTGTGGTTTGCTTCTTCTTTCCTATGAAACATCTATCGTCCTTATCTCCCCTCCTTCTTTTTTATGTTTGTTACTCTCTTGTATGACCTTATGCAGTTGCGAGCGCCTTAAAACCGTCTACTATTTAAAAAAACAACTTTCTTGTAACACCTCTAATCTTCTGGTGCTCATACGACCTTATATGCGAGTGCCGTAAAACCTCTACTAAAACTTAAAAAACTAAACAGGAGCGTATACTGCAACTTGATTCCTTCATGTAAAGGGGGGGGGGGGGTGATTTTGCTACAACAGTGTGCGTTACACAACTTTGCTGTTATCATTCTGCAAGGACCGGCGTCTGCAGTGGAGCGGTAAGGTTCTTTGCTATCGCACTCAGAAAACCTGAGTTCGAATCCTGTCTGTGGTGAATTTTTATAGAGTATCTCTGTCTTTCTACTTGAACGTTGTATCTATCTCAGCTTGGGTTGACCTTGACTGGCAGGATCAAAGCACGCCTCCAAAATGACCTCAGTTGCGTCGATGGAGGTGCAGTCTCTCTCTCTCTCTCTCTCTCTCTCTCTCTCTCTCTCTCTCTTGCCCTTTTTAAAAACTCCCAGTGGAGCACAGGCTATCAACAACATTACTTCAGCGAAGCCTGTCCTGCGCATCCTTTTCTATCTGTTTCCATGATGAGGAGGTGCAGTTCTTCTACATTATTTTCTTTTAACCTGACAATGACAATGACAATGACAATGACAATGACAATGACAATGTTTATTCATCTCGCAGGGAGAAATCTGTCTTGGTTTGTTAACAATGGCAGTAGATGTTACAAAAGTTAGAGCTAAACGTGCTCTCACATTAGGCCTAGTTAAGTAGTCTACATGTCTCACGTGCTGGGACAATCCGCTCCGTAAAACACACACACACATACACACACACACACACACACACACACACACACACACA
>NW_004797319.1:183674-185568 GCF_000002075.1 Aplysia californica | reverse complement strand
GGGCGTTTCATACAGGTGATTGATTGCCTTATACAGGTGGCAGTATAGGGCAGTTCTGACTGTAAAAGGATCTCGATTCGACATCTAGCGTACCGTATGGTTGTGGGTGTTTGGTGGGTGCTCTGGTGTGGTTTACTCTTCTTTCTTCTTATTATTAAACATCTGTCACCACTATCTCTACTCCTTCTTTTCTTTGTATGTTGATTGTAGGAGTTTTGTTATGTGTTTAATACTATTGGCCCACATCACATAAAACATACACATTTTGCTGAAGAGACTTCCGTGAAAACAACATGAATCATACAAGACACACACACACACACACACATCAACAACGTTTTAAAAATGTGTTGTGTTGTTTTAAACAAACTTCAATCTTCAATTCTCTTTGTATGCTCTTCTCTCTCTCTCTCTCTCTCTCTCTCTCTCTCTCTCTCTCTCTCTCTCTCTCTCTCTCTCACCGTTTTTAACTCCCAGTGGAGCACAGGCCATCAACAACATTACTCCAGCGAAGCCTGTCCTGAGCATCCTTTTCTATCTGTTTCCATGGTGTCCCCGCTTTTTCAATTTCTGCTTGTACCGCTCGTCTCCATGTCTCTCCTCTCCTCGGTGATGAAGGTCCTCCATCTTCCAGAACTGGCGGTCGTGTTGTTTTTGCTGTTGATGTTTTTGTAGCTGCTTTTTGTTTTATGAGAAAGGGCTGCTAACCCTTTGCCCAACCGACCTTAGTCGCCTTCTACGACATGCGCGGTACGGATACAATGGTCCTATTCTTTGCTCCCCTGTCTCTTGGACTGATCCCCGAGAACCACACGGGTGATGCTCTTCTGTAGTAACACATTATTATATTCTTTGGTACTCATGTGACCTATTTTGAAAATCGTGTTGTGTTGTTAAACAAACTTCAATTGTCTTTGTAAGTTCCTCTCTAGTTACACACATTATATTATTCTTTGGTACCCATATTATGACCTATTTAAGGTGCAAGTGCCGTAAAATTTGTACCAAAGCTAAAGCCTCACCACGGGTTGAACTTCGTACATTGGCATTATTAAGCTCGTCACCTGGCAAGCAGCGGTGCATAAATTAGTGCCCGCTGTGCATGTTTTATGGTGAGGTAGTGAGTACTTATACAGGGTGCCCACTACGGATGGGATCGGGCCGATCGCCCGACTCGGCTGCCTCAAAAACAAACGTGTTTAAACGGGATCGGCCGATCGGGCCAGTCGCCCGACTCGATCGCCCCCAAAACAAACGGGTTTGTTTTTAGTTTCAGGCGATCGAGTCGGGCGATCGCCCCGATCCAGCCGAAGTAAGGACCCCGTATTTGTTTCCAGTTTCAGGCGACTGAGGGATCAGTTTCAGGCGATCGAGTCGGGCGATCGGCCCGGTCGGGCCGTAGGTAGTGTGCTCCCCGTTTAAGGTGACTCTTTCCACATTGTCATGCTGGATCGACGGGGGGAAAGTTTGAGCGTTTTCCGTTGCTATTTTTAGACTGCCGATCATTCTCTTTGTTTCATTTTGTATTGTGTTCGAATTATAATATAAGAGGAAGATTATAAAGTTGGCGTTGAATACATTTTTTTTTTTGGAGGGGGGGGGTAGATCTATTTTTGATTAACCCATATTATACATATTCTAAAATTATTTCAGTATGTACCACGCACAATGTAATAATATTATTATTGTCAGGCACAGACAATGGAGTTGTGAACTTGGCATTGAATATACCATTTACCGTTTTAATTTATTCACATTGTTTACCACTGTTATCTGGATTTCAATATTATACTCACATTGTTTACGACTGATATCTGGATTTCCCCTGCATTTGCTGAATCACATGATGTTATGTTAGTTTTTTAGGGGTTTTTTGGAGGGAAAAGATACTCTA
>NW_004797319.1:181439-182653 GCF_000002075.1 Aplysia californica | reverse complement strand
TTTCTTCTCTAAAATTGTCTCCTTTCACCTCCTTTCCTGCTCTCTAGCAATGTTCTGTTGTCTGCTTTCATTTCCACTTTCTGCCTTCTCGGACAAGGGCGAAAAATCTCGGAGGGCCCGTGTGTAAGTTGCGCACGTTAAAGAACCCTTGGTGGTCTAAAATCGAAAAGAGTAGACTTCGGCCGCCACCCGGGCAAAATTCCAAATTTCCTACCAACTGAAAATATTAGGTGTGTCCCGTGCACTCATATGACCTTATGCAGTTGCGAGCGCTGTAAAATACTTTACAAAAACAAACAAGTTTATGTGTTTGTTACTCTCTTGTAACACCTCTAAAATTCGGCGCTTATATGACCTACTTATGTTGCAAATGTTGGAAAACGTTTACTAAAGCAAAACAAAACAAAACAAATTGAAGAGCCCTGAAAAAATGCAACAAAAAGTTCGAAAAGATCCGATCCGTACGCTTTGCATAGCAGTCTGTCAAAATGATTTTTTGAGAAATACTGAAAGTTTCAAAGATATCTTTACACTAGAAGTATTCTAAAATGTGAAGAATACAACCCCGGGGGTACAAAATTACGAGCGCCGTAAAACCCTCTACTAAATAATAATAATATTACTCAGACAAACAAACAAACAAACACTTCATACCATTTTTTTAAAAAAAGGTTTAACTTTCCACTGTTGAAGGGGTGTTTATCCAGTTTGGTGAAAATGGTGAAATGGTATAGGTTTAACGCCCCTATCAACACTATTAGGTTATTTAAGAGACGGGACCTCCGAGTTTAACGTCCATCTCCGAAAGGACCGAGCCATATAGGATTAGGAAATTCGTGTAGAGTGCCTTTCCCGAGGACGCAGCGTCGGACCGAGCTGAGGCTCGAACCACCGAACCCGCAATCTCACGATTACGAGTCCGGTAGCCTAACCACTGGGCCACCGACGCCACTCCAGTTCGGTCGGCAACGAATGTACATGTAATTTAAGTTTGAACCCTCTCCGTGGTTGAGTTTGACTCCCCTGATCTAAATCGTATCAATGCAGGCGTAAAATGTGTACTACATCAAACAGACTGATTATAATATGCGTACTGTACTGATGAGTAGCCTCGAAGTGTACGTAACCAATATCCCATCGTTCAAGACAAGGTCTGTAAAATTATCTCTCTCTCTCTCTCTCTCTCTCTCTCTCTCTCTCTCTCTCTCTCTCTC
>NW_004797319.1:176750-178725 GCF_000002075.1 Aplysia californica | reverse complement strand
TATTTGGGGGAGGGGCGGGAAGTGTCTTGTAGAGCTTGCAATTTTACGCGGGGAACATGCCGAAGAGTGATCTATCCATCCACCCCTTTGTGGAGTTGTCTCGATATTGTCCTGTTGTCTGTTTTAGTCTTCTACGGTTGACAGATTCGTGGAAAAATTACTGAAATAAAAATGCCAGAAAATAATTATATTTAGATAGTCTTTTATTAGGATCCCTCCACATATCTTTCCATCCGTAGCAGCCTGCCTCATTTATGAAACGTACGCGTCTCACGCTTATATTATATATGGATTTTAGAAATCATTATGGCGTGTGCAGACGATGCGATTTTATCGAAGCGGAATAGTTTGACATGCTTTCCGTGACGTTGACGTATTTGATAATGCTGAAATCCGATCGGCAGCAGACAGTTCTCGTGGCCTACAGGTTAAGGTGTTCGCCTCTCATTCAAAGGTCCCGGGTTCGAATCCGGGTAGCGACGGGAAAAAAATTTTCTTCTCTTAATGTGTCTCCTTTCACCTCCTTTCCTGCTCTCTAGCAATGTTCTGTCGTCCTCTTTCGTCTCCACTTTGTGCCCCCACCCCCTCACCTCCTTTGCCCCCTCCTCTTGGCGCCTGACTCTTCCTGCAGCCTTTCTACTGCTACTCCTTGGCTCCTCCTTACTGCTGTCTTTGAGCCACACCCCTAATCTTCTGGTAGGAAAGATCTACACCTAGCCTTTTCGGACAACGGCGAAATTCTCGGAGGTCATGTGTGCAAGTTGCGCACGTTAAAGATCCCTTGTTGGTTTAAAACCGATAAGAGTAGTAGGCTTCGGCCGTCACCTGTTCAAAATTCCAAATTTCATACCAACTGAAAATGTTTTATGTGTCCCGCGCGCTCATATGACCTTATGCTGTTGCGAGCGCTGTAGAACACTTACCCCTTAAGACCTAAAACCTTTGAGTTTGAGTCAAGTAAAGCTATTTGTAGGGTCAGCCAAAAAAAAAAAAGACATTTCTCAATGACTTTTTAAAAAATCGAAACGCCTCACATCACCACTTTCGATTTTAATTATTTGTATCGCGTGCACCGCACCTTTTCCTGCTACAAATATCTAATTAGATAGAGCATGTTGTCAGTGTAGCCATAAATGTTCGGAGAATATCCGAAAATTTCTGCCATTATTGGACATCGCAGCGGTATTCCGAGCACAGTAACTCCGCCATTATTGAAAGGCACACACCATTTCCGTTTATCTCGGCTATTAATAACATGGGTGTTGACCGAGGTAGCAGATATATTATATGTGAGGCAGCGTTGTGGAATCAGGCGCTCGTCAAAATAATCAAAGTGAAGAGACTTGCATTTTTCCACAGGTTTTTGAATTTTTATCTTTTTTTTTTTTTGGCTCAACACCTTTTATGCCCATTAAAGAACTCATTTCTGTGTAGATTTTTCTGAAAAACGTTGATTAAAGGCACAAAAGATGTAAATTTTCAGTTACCACGGACTCTTAAGCAAAGGAAATAACCAACCTTTTGTGGCCATTTTCTCACTAATTCTTCCTCTGAAAACAGGTGACCCCCACCTCCTTCATTCGCAAATATCTCGACCTGTATTCAAGATAAATGGATATTTTTTTCAATGAAATAAAGACAAGACAAATGAACAATCTTTAAGATGACACCAATAACTGTACATGCCCTAACATTGACGAGAGCCTGATTCCACCACGCTACCTCATATATATGTGAGACAACGTTGTGGAATCAGGCGCTCGTCAAAATAAAGACAACGAAGAAACTACTGGCATTTTTCTGTCCCTGTGGGGAGTTTTTAAACTGATTTCTTTTATCCTCATCACCTTTTGTGTTCAGTACAGAACATAGATTATTTTTGTGGGAATTTTGCTGAAACACGTTGATCAAAGCACCCCCCCCCAAAAAAAAAATAATTAAAAAATAAATAAATAAATAAATAAAAACAAAACAA
>NW_004797319.1:175503-176510 GCF_000002075.1 Aplysia californica | reverse complement strand
CCCCCTCTTTCGTTTAGGTTTTAGTAATAGTTTTATGGCACTTGCAACACAATAAGGTCATAAAAGTGCCGAAGATTAGTGGCATTACATTAGAGTAACAAACAGAAAAAAAGGAGGGGAGATAAAGACGATAGATGTTTGATAGGAAAGAAGAAGCAAACCACACCAGAGCACCCGCACCACCCACTCCCCTCTTTCAACCGCAAGTATGTCAACTTCTATTCAAGACCAATGGGTATTTTTTCTCATCAGAAACAAAAATCAACAAGCTTTATGGTCATTCATACCAATAGCTCCATAATATGCCAAAAATTTGACGAGCACCTCATTTCACCACGTCGTGACACACAATATGACGTTCTCGCGACAAGACTCAGTAGACCAGGAACAAAGGAAGGGTCACAGGCATGAGCAGACACAGATGTGTCACGCACGACGCGGCGGAATCAGGCTCTCGTCAATTTTGGGGTACAATGTATATGGATTTATTGGTATCATCTTAATAAAGGGTGTTCATTTGCCTTGCTTTTGATAAAAGAAATATCCATTTATCTTGAATAGAATTCGAGGTGTGTGCAATTTAAGGAGGTGGGGTCACCTGGCTTCTGAGGTGAAATTACCAAGAAAAATGGCTTCCCAAGTTTGGTGATTTCCATAGCTCAAGAGTCCTTGGAAATGGTAAATTACATTTTTCGTGTCTTTAATCAACATTTTTTCCATTTAAAAGATCCACACATGAGAGTGTTTTTGAATGGACAGACAAAGTGTTGAGCCAAAACACTAAAACTGGAAAAAAAAAAAGAAAAAAAAAACTGGCGAAAAATGCCGATTTCTTCGATTTTATTATCTTGACGAGCGCCTGATTTCACCACGATGCCTCACAGATATATTTTTGTAGGGCGAAGGTGGTTCGATTGTTCGATTGTTCGACTGCTCACCTACTTTTTCGTTACGGTTCAGGACCTGTGCAGGTGTGTGTGTGTGTGTGTGTGTGTGTGTGTGTGTGT
>NW_004797319.1:171580-172802 GCF_000002075.1 Aplysia californica | reverse complement strand
CTCGGAGGGCCCGTGTGCAAGTTGTGCACGTTAAAGATCCCTTGGTGGTCTAAAATCGATAAGAGTAGGCTTCGGCCGCCACCCGGGCAAAATTCAAAATATCCTACCACCTGTAAATATTAGGTGTGTCCCGCGCGCTCATACGACCTTATGCAGTTGCGAGCGCCGTAAAACACTTTACAGAACAAACAAACTTGTGCATGTTTTCTTACTATGGAAATAGATAGGAGGGGTTTCGAGCTGGTAGGTGACAGCGTTGGCTTTTTGAGTTCGACATTAATTTCTATTTCTCTGTCCATGGACCCGTTTTCAGAAAAAGTGCTGCCAAGATACTTAAACTCCTTCACTGGGGTGGTTGGCGGGTACTCTGGTGTGGTTTGCTTCTTCTTTCCAATGAAAAATCTATCTTCCTTATCTTCCTTTCTTCTTTTTTATGTCTTCTTTGTTATGTTTGTTACTCTCCTGTAAAACCTCTAATATTCTGGCGCTCATATGACCTTATGCAGTTGCGAGCGCCGTAAAACCTCTACTGAAACTAAAACTCCTTCACCTGTTTCAGTTGTTGACTATTGACACGGATGTTCAGGGGACTATTATGGTGTCGTCTCAACTTTCATAACTTCCGTTTTTGATGTGCTTATTTGCATGTTTGTATATGTGAGGCATCGTGGTGGAATCAGGCTCTCGTCAAAAATAATCAAAGTGAAGAAACTTGCGTTTTTCCGCAGGTTTGTGAATTTTTATCAAATTTTTGTTTTTTTGGCTCAACACCTTTCATGTCCATAAAAGAACTTATTTCGGTGTGGATATGTATGAAAAACGTTGATTAAAGGCACAAATAATGTAAATTTTCAGTTACCACGGACTCTTAAGCTAAGGAAATAACTAATCTTTGGTGGCCATATTTTCACTTATTTTACCTCGGAAAACAAGTGACCCCCACTTCCTTCTTTCGCAAATATCTCAACTTGTATTCAAGATAAATGGATATTTTTTTTCATTCAAATAAAGACAGGCGAACAAGCTTTAACTTTAAGAGCATACCAATAACTCGACATGCCTAAAAATTGACGAGAGCCTGATTCCACCACGCTGCCTCACATATTATAATAAATGTATGCATGCTTGTAGAGCTGTGAGTTTACGTGTGTAGATATGTGCGTGGGAAGGGGTTGGAGGTGTGTGTGTGTGTGGGGGGGGGGTGTGCATGAGTGCTTGTATT
>NW_004797319.1:165398-166849 GCF_000002075.1 Aplysia californica | reverse complement strand
AAGTGACCCCCACCTCCTTCTTTCGCAAATATCTCAACTTGTATTCAAGATACATGGATATTTTTTTCCTTCCAAATGAAGACAAATGAGCAAGCTTTAAGATGGTACCAATAACTCTACATACCCAAACATTGACGAGAGCCTGATTCCACCACGCTGCCTCACATGTCATCACCAGTGAAGATTTGACAGTCTAGTTGTTTTTTTGTTTGTTTTTTTTTGTTCTTGCTGGTATTGTACTTTTGTTGCTTCGAATGTTAGAGAGGATGAGAGAAAAATCCAGTTTTTGGACACCCGAACAGACATAAGGGTTTTGAACATCTAGCTCTCACTGGCAAAATTAAGGGCAAGCGAGGCAGGGGTAGGCCCAGAACAACATAATACTTAGGGAACCTAAACAAATAGGTAACAGGAAAAGATCAGGGAAACGTAGCTTTTCTGAGGGCATCCGAGCAAAGGAATGAATGGAAAATCATGATCGCCGATGTCTGTCGCAGATCTGGCACTGGATGATGATGATGATGATGATGATGATGATGAGGATGATGATGATGATGATGATGATGATGATGATGATGATGATCTCAGTCTTTCTGCTGGGACATTGTTTCCCTCTATTAGCCCGGTTTGGGTCTGACTGGCAGTTTTGAAGCCAGCCTCCTAAATGTTCTAAATTGCGTCGATAGGAGAATGAATTTAAAAAAGAAGAGATTTGTTCCAGGTGTTTTTGTTGCAGCTTTTATTGCTACTGTTGCTGCTGCTGTTGTCGTCGTCGTTGCTGCTGCTGCTGTTGTTGTTGTTGTTGTTGTTGTTGTTGTTGTTGTTGTTGTTGTTGTTGTTGTTGTTGTTGTTGTTGTTGTTGTTTTTCCCCAATACAATTAGACAATTAAAATCATACACTTACTTAACTCGATCGCCTCAAAAACAGACGCGTTTTACGGGGTGCCCACTACGGATGAGATCGGCCGATCGGGCTGATCGCCCCCGACTCGATCGCCTCAAAAACAAACGTGTATGTTTTCAGTTTCAGTTTTCAGTTTCAGGCGATCGAGTCGGGCGATCGGCCCGATCCAGCTGTAGTGGGCACTCCGTAAAAGTCTCGTAAGATTAATCAAACTACTCAAATATTGGATTTGTATCATTATCAGAAACTACACAAATGTTTAATGTGCGTAAGAAATGAGACAAGTTAATATTTGATTTATATCAGAACCGGCACGTACTATAATTATATTTGATATACATCAGGGTCCACATTTTGGCTAACTTTGCATGACGTGTGGGTGGTTGGCGGGTGCTCTGGTATGGTTTGCTCCTTCTTTCCTTTCAAAAATCTCCCCTCCTTTTTATGTTTGTTACTCCCTTGTAATACAACTAATCTTCGGCAGTTATATTATGACCTTATGCAGCTGCGAGCGCCGTAAAACCTCTACTACCCCCCCCCCCCCCCA
>NW_004797319.1:163882-165298 GCF_000002075.1 Aplysia californica | reverse complement strand
CCCCCCCCCCCCCCCCCCCCCCCCCAAAACCCGACTTGGCGCTCTCGAACTCATGTTGTTTTGGGGAGTTTTTAAGGCTCTCCACATGGCTTGGTTCATATCAGAGATGGACGTTAAAATTAATTTGGAGGTCCCGTACCCTCCCGCTTCTTCAATAACCTTTCAGTGTTGAAAGAGGCGTTAAATCTGCACTACAGTAACATCGACGACACAGATAGTCGAGTCCGTCTTGGCACTTCTATGACCTAATTGTGCTGCAAGTGCCGTAAGACTCGGACTAAGAGGCGTCGGTGGCCTTAGTGGTTTGGCTACCGGCTTCGTAAACATGAAATTCCGGGTTTTGGGGGTATGAGCCTCAGCTCAGTCCGACGTTGTGTCCTTGGGAAAGGCACTTTACAGACACGAGTTTCTTATTTGGCTCGGTCCTTTTGTAGATGGACGTTAAACTCGGAGGTCCCACCTCTTAAATAACCCAATAGTGTTGATAAGGGCGTTAAACATATTAATTATACAATTGTGAGGCGTGCTGACAAAATGAGTTACTTCTCGCAATCCTCAAAATGGAGATATTGGCTAAAAATCGACACAGGTGTCAAATTTGTAGAACTTTTACAAATGCCATAGTCTATAACTATACCATGCCTTTTATTATTCCATACTAATAAAATAAAAAAACTTCACGTATAAGCGTGATAGGTTTATTTCTTTTTTTAAAAGTCTTGAATCCGAGAAGTAACTCCTTTTGTCAGCACGCTTCACAATTATAAGATCTATACCACCCTTACTAAAATTAAACAAAACAAGAGTTCATTCTGCCCTGCGGACGACTTCTAGTTTTTAATTGTTTGTTTTTTTCCCCCGGTTACTCATCACCTTGATATGGCTTCTCACGTCAGCGTGTGATTATAATCATATTTTGAACAAGAAAGGATCGAGCAGTAAAAAAAAAGACCAAATCATCGTCACGAACTGCAAGCAAACAGACCCTCGTGCATAAACAATCACTCACCCATCGCCTTCCTTCCGCATCTGACTCTACTCTACTACTTTCAATTAATATTATTCTGTCGGTCGCTATCTCACGTGCTGATGCTATAGCTTTGCGATGCGGGGACAAAAGCGATCTTTTCGATGTCTATTGATTTCCTCCACTAAATCTGTCTGTTGGGTTTAAGGGTGGTGGTTTGCGTAGGTAGGCAGTCAGTCCTGGGTCTACCTCCGACGAGGTAAGTTCTCTAGGAATTTCCTTGTGTTGTGTTCGTGATGTGTGCAGCTGTGGATGTCGTAAATAATTGTCCGTCACGTCTCTCCTGAGGTTTTCATTGGATGAGATGTGGGTGTGTGTGAGAGAGATGTGGGAGTGTGTGAGTGGGTATGTATGATGTGTGTGTGTGTGTGTGTGTGTGTGTGTGTGTG
>NW_004797319.1:161508-163455 GCF_000002075.1 Aplysia californica | reverse complement strand
CGCAATTATATTATTATATTATATTTTTCAACAAAACGAATATCAATGCTCTCGCTGCTTATGTTTCACTAGAAATTCAACTTATTTCCTGACATTGTAATCGTTTTTATCGTAAGGCAAAGAACAAAATCATATTTTTTTTCTTCCAAAATTCAAATAACAAATCTGGGCGTCACCTTTACTGACTCTGCAAATGCAAAATATGGTGGCTGTTACTGTTACCCTTTTTTGTCGTTGTTAAAGATGAGTCATTGACAGGATGACGTATGTAACAGAGAAATAAAATGTCACCAACTTTTGACAGAAAATGGTGGAATAGTATACGTTTAACGCCCCTATCAGCACTATTAAGCTATTTAAGAGGCGGGGCCTCCGAGTTTAACGTCCGTCACCGAAAGGACCCAGCCAAGTGGGAAATTCGTGTAAAGTGCTTTTCCCAAGGACACAACGTCGGACCGAGCTGAAGCTCGAACCCCCGAACCCGCAGCTTTTGCTACGAAAATGTTTTCGTTTCTTTTTTCGCAATGACGATGATGGTGCTGATGACGTTATGAGTAGAACCTTCCTTAATGTTCTTAATTTTCTGTAAAAAGAAAGAAGACGAAGTAGAAGAGAGGCATGGATAATATGGAACAGTGTATTGCCAAATACAAATATAATTAAATTGTAGTAATATGTGAAGCAGCGCGGTGGAATCAGGCTCTCGTCAATTTTTGGGCATGTAGAGTTATTGGTATCATCTTAAAGTTTGTTCCTTTGTCTTTATTTGGGTGAAAAAAATATTCATTTATCTTGAATACAAGTGGAGATATTTGCGAATGAAGGAGGTGGGGGTCACTTGTGTTCAGAAGTAAAATTAATGAGAAAATGGCAGCCAAAGATTAGTTATTTCCTTAGCTTAAGAGTCAGTGGTAACTGTTGTTGTTGTTGTTGTTGTTGTTGTTGTTGTTGTTGTTGTTGTTGTTGTTGTTGTTGTTTTTAACATTTCTGCTAAATCTGCACTGCCTTTCAAATTTGTTAGTGGGTCAAAGGCTTATTTAGTTGTTATTACGCTGGACTACATTGCAGATGGTACTGTTGCATGGCTCGAATCTCAATTCTTCAAAGGTGATTGGTTACGTGGGTGGTTGGTGGGTGCTCTGGTGTGGTTAGCTTCTTCTCTCCTATCCAACATCTATCGTCCTTATCTCCCCTCCTTCTTTTTTGTGTTTGTTACTCTCTTGTACCACCTCTAACCTTCTGGCGCTCATATGACCTTTTGCAGTTTCGAGCGCCGTAAAACCTCTACTAAAACTAAAAACATATGACCTTATGCAGTTGCGAGCGCCTTAAACCCCTTCTAAACTTTAAAAAAACCGTGATTGGCTTAGATCCTCTGCCCAATTGGCTCGGGCATATCCAAGGCAGAGCGACTTTTTTCCAAGTCCGTAAAGGGCATACATGCCTAGCCTTTCCTTTCCCTTTTTCCCCAGACAAAAGTCGAATAAAAAAAATATTTACTCGTCCTTTTCAAAAACAAAATGTGAGAAGATGAATCTCTCAATTTGAGATAGGCATAATTTGCATACCAGGCACTTGCTTTGAACAAAGCCCTATTTTGTTGAAGTAAGTCCATCAGGGCGCATCGCGGTGGGGCCTTCTTGTATTGCTTTTCGCGTCAAGAGAGTTCATTGATAGCGTGGACGGCGAGAATGCTACTAATTGTTCTGCGGTCTAGCTAGACGCGCCTTTTCAATTGAATGGAACAGCGAAATGATATAGATTTTCTATCTTCACGAACTATCACGCACATAATTATTCTTTAGGAAAGAGGTAGAGCATAACAACCATTTTTACGCGAGCTATATGTTATAAAACGACACTTTTTACCATTGCTTTGAAATAATAATTGCATGCTGTTGAATAACGTGTCATGATATAATTTCTAAAATCCGGACGCCCCCCTTC
>NW_004797319.1:159584-160931 GCF_000002075.1 Aplysia californica | reverse complement strand
ATGTGGGGAGTCCTTCGACTCATGTCGTCTTTGTAACTGATGTTAGTTTGTCATTTCTACGATAAGATAGTAAGAGTTTTACGGCGCTTGCAACACAATCAGATCAATAAATACGTGCCAAAGATAAGCAAGGTGTTACAAGAGAGCAACAAGCACAAAAAGGACGATAGATGGTAGATAGGAAAGAGGGGACAAACCACACCTGAGCACCCGGTAACCATCCACTAAGATAAGATAAGATACGATAAGATAAGATAAGATACGATACGATACGATAAGATAAGATACGATAAGATAAGATAAGATAAGATAAGATAAGATAAGATAAGATAAGATAAGATAAGATAAGATGAGATACGATGAGATACGATGAGATAAGATAAGATAAGATAAGATAAAGTGCGATAAAATAAGGTAAGATAAGATGGCATAATAAGGTGATATCATAAGGTGATACCATAAGGTGACATAGGGTGACATAAGGTGACATAAGGTGACATAAGATGACATAAGGTGACATAAGGTGACCTAAGGTGACAAAAGGTGACATAAGGTGACGTAAGGTGACATAAGGTGGCATAAGGTGACATAAGGTAAGGTAGTTTCTTGATAAACCTCCAAGGATTTGACTCCCTTTTTATGACGTTGTCTTGTTCCGATCAATACTGGGTAGATCTAGAACAATTGTTTCTGACATGGTTTGCACAAAAGTAGACTAGACGTAGTCTTGTTCACCTCTCATAATCATAATCATTTTTGAGTTTGAGTTTGAGCAAGTAAGTCGAAAGACGCTTGGATAACAATAACAAGACGGTGCAGCTCGGCATAAGCATGCAGTTTTTCCTGTCCGCAGTGTCGTCATACGATAGATTTACCTAAAAATAGTATCTTTAACTTCAAGGTAGGCCTAGAGAACGTATACAATAGAGCTGGGCAAAGAATCTGGTCGGGAACCAATTCCCAAGACTAATGCTACGAAAGAAAAGTTCCGACTCATTTTTACGTAAAACAGCCGTTATCTATTACTTTAATCAGTAAAATCTTCTTTTTTTTTTATTGATGCTTCGTTGTGTTCCGAAATCAAGGTTATTCTAAATCCTGAAGATGTTCGGAGCTACCAGGTAACCACAGGAAGAAATGACATCATTAGAAAGTAATTAATTGGGTTCGGAGTCGATTCCTACGATTCCTAGCTTTCAATAACCGGGAACCTCGCCGCCCAGCACTAGTATACAAGCTGTCTATGTTCCCTAAAACGGGGTGCCCACTACGGCTGGATCGGGCCGATCGCCCGACTCGATCGCCTGAAACTGAAAGCGAACACGTTTGTTTTTGAGGCGATCGAGT
>NW_004797319.1:158562-159484 GCF_000002075.1 Aplysia californica | reverse complement strand
ATATATATATTTATTGTGTCCTCTGACCAGATCCATATTGAATGGTTCTGTATACATGTACGGGCAGGCTCAAAGCTGTGACCATAACGTGTCGCGACGCGGTCGAATCAGACGCTCGTCAATTTGTGGTATCATCTAAAAACTTGTTTATTTTCCTTGACAATGACAATGGCAATGACAATCTTTATTCATCTCGCAGGGAGAAATTTGTCTTGGTCGTTAACAATGGCAGTTGACGTTACAAAAGTTAGTCCAAACAAGACAGGACATTAGGCCTTGTAAATACACATCTCACTTTAGATGAAAAATATACTGATTTTCCTTAATTGTGGGTGGTTGGCGGGTGGTCTGGTGTGGCTTGCTTCTTCTTTCCTATCAAACACCAATCATCCTTATCTCCCCCTCCTTCCTTTTTATGTTTGTTACTGTCTTGTAACACCTCTAATCTTCTGGCGCTCATAATATGACCGTATGCGGTTGCGAGCGCCGTAAAACCTCTACTTAAAGAAATATTTCTTTAATAGAAGTCGAAATACACGTATTTGCAATTGAAGGACGTCGGGTCGCCTGGTGATTGAAGAAGTAAAACTAACGGAGAAATGTCGCCAAAGTTTGGTGACTTCCAAATCTTGAGTGTCCGTGGTGACTGCAAAGTTATATGGTGGAATCAGGCTCTCGTCAAAATAATCAAAGTGAAGAAACTTACATTTTCCGCAGGTTTGTGAATTTTTATCAAACTTTTGTTTTGTGGCTCAAAACCTTTCATGCCCATTTAAAGAGCTCATGTCTGTGTGGATTTTTCTGAAAAGCTTTGATTAAAGGCACAAAAATATAAATTTTCAGTTACAACGGATTCTTAAGCTAAGGAAATAACTAATCTTTGGCGGCCATTTTCTCACTAATTTAACCTCTGAAAACAGGT
>NW_004797319.1:155563-157463 GCF_000002075.1 Aplysia californica | reverse complement strand
GACTAACTGCTGGGCCTGTGACTAACTGCGCACCTGTGACTAACTGCCCGCCTGTGACTAAATGCTGGGCCTGTGACTAACTGCGCACCTATGACTAACTGCGCGCCTGTGACTAACTGCAGGGCCTGTGATTAACTGCGCACCTGTGACTAACTGCGCGCCTGTGACTAACTGCTGGGCCTGTGACTAACTGCGCACCTGTGACTAACTGCGCGCCTGTGACTAACTGCTGGGCCTGTGACTAACTGCGCACCTGTGACTAACTGCCCGCCTGTGACTAAATGCTGGGCCTGTGACTAACTGCGCACCTATGACTAACTGCGCGCCTGTGACTAACTGCAGGGCCTGTGACTAACTGCGCACCTGTGACTAACTGCGCGCCTGTGACTAAATGCTGGGCCTGTGACTAACTGCGCGCCTGTGACTAACTGCGCGCCTGTGACTAACTGCGCACCTCTGACTAACTGCACACCTGTGACTAACTGCTGGGCCTGTGACTAACTGCGCGCCTGTGACTAACTGCTGGGCCTGTGACCAACTGCGCGCCTGGGCTGTGACTAACTGCTGAGCCTATGACAAACTTTAGTTTGTCCTGGTCCTGTGACTAACTGGGCCTGTGACTAGATCTAGATCTAACTGGGCAGTCCCCCAACAAATACAGTAGGCCCTAGATCTAGATCTCTAGATCTAATCTAGAGATCTAGGCCTAGATATCTAGAGCTAAGAATCTAGATTAGATCCAGGCAATTCTCTAGCACACATTAACCGAAATGACGAACTGAACTGAATCAAAACAGACGTAAAAGTCAACTTGAACATCTCATTCGGAACTTACGTGATAAATGTCGCCATAACTTTCTGTTTACGCAGCAAAGACACTCACTATCTAGATGTAGATGTAGATCTAGATATAGACTAGAGATCTATTAGAAGCCATTCACTTTCATGGACCTCGTAGATCTACGTTCGCCTTACTTGTTATGTTATTGTTGTTGTTATTATTATTATCATCATCATCTCTTCCTTTCTTTCTGCTTTGCAAGTTTTTCATTCCGTGTCCGTTTGTTGTAGAAAGAATGTTCCACACAGCCGAGACTAGGCTAGAAGTTAGAAGAAATGCCTAGCCTAGGCTAATGTTTCAACAAACAAAAATGATAAAGGGTTTCTCCTCTCCAAACGATCGTGCCGTTGCACGATTTTTTTAAAGAACTCTCGAACCCCCACAGCAAAAAAAAAGTACATCTATTAATAGCCTAGCCTAGGACAGATGTGTTAAAAAGTGTGTGTGTCGTGTGTGCCTTTGACGAAAGCATTTATTCCTCTGCTCCTGCTTTGCAAAGGTTAAATCTTACTACACACTGTGTTCGAAGCAAAATAATGCAGGTGTTTTTAAACCCCTATCGACACGATTTAGTGTCTGGGTTTTTTTGTGTTTGAGTAAAGAGAAGCACATCGATAGGCCTACAATAAAGGTCGTTTAGGGCTGGGGAAAGTGTAGGACACACACACACACACACACACACACACACAGTCAGACGGACAGAATCAAGAGAGGGACAAAGTATAGATCTAGAGCCAATCTCTGACGAAAGCACGTATTCCTCTGCTCCTTCTTTACAAAGGTTAAGTCTTACTAGATCTACACACTGTGTTCGAAGCAAATAATACAGGTGTTTTTAATTATCAATCGGCACAATTTAGGTTGATTTAAGAGGCTTGTTTGTTTGTTTGTTTGTTTGAGTAAAGAGAAGCACATCGACAGGTCTACAATAATGGTAATTTAGTGCTGTGGAAAAACTAAGTTAGTTTTAGGCCTAGTAGAGGTTTTGCGGCGCTCGCAACTGCATAAGGTCATAATATGAGCGCCAAGGGGTGGATGTCAACAGAGAAGTCCTTACAG
>NW_004797319.1:154103-155463 GCF_000002075.1 Aplysia californica | reverse complement strand
GAGAGAGAGAGAGAGAGAGAGAGAGAGAGAGAGAGAGAGAGAGACTATGTGTGCGTCGCACATAAAAGACCTGAGTTCGATTACTGAATGTGGAGAATCTGTATCGAATATTTCGGTCTTTTTTATCTTGCTACGTTGTATCTCTCTCAGCACGGATTAGCCCTGGTAGGAGGGGGTGAAGCCCTCCCACTAAATGATGAGCCCTCCCACTAAATGATGAGCCCTCCCACTAAATGATGGGCCCTCCCACTAAATGATGGGCACTCCCACTAAATGATGGGCCCTCCCACTAAACGATGGGCCCTCCCACTAAATGATGGGCCCTCCCACTAAATGATGGGCCCTCCCACTAAATGATGGCCCTCCCACTAAATGATGGGCCTCCCACTAAATGATGGCCCTCCCACTAAATGATGGGCCCTCCCACTAAATGATGGGCCTCCCACTAAATGATGGCCCTCCCACTAAATGATGGGCCCTCCCACTAAATGATGGGCCCTCCCACTAAATGATGAGCCCTCCCACTAAACGATGGGCCCTCCCACTAAACGATGGGCCCTCCCACTAAACGATGGGCCCTCCCACTAAACGATGGGCCCTCCCACTAAATGATGGGCCCTCCCACTAAATGATCTAATTGGAGTCGAAAGGGGTGAAATCCACCTACATTTTACACACACAAAAAAGGAGACGCAACTACTCAGTTTTTGAAATGTCTTAAAACTGTCCCCGAGATTTTATGCACACACACCAAAAATAAAATCGGAAATTATGCAAACTGAGCCCAAAAATGTGAAATCATGCGATTCTGTTAATTTTAACAAGGGAATGGTAAAGGAAAAATATTCTGAAATTATTCCAAAAAATGACCATATTTTGCTAAATTATGCGGGGTGCATAAAACCCCGGGGACAATTAAAATAGGGTCTTGTTAAATTGTTAGATTGTTAGATTGTTAGTTTTAGTTTTAGTAAAGGTGTTTCGGCTCTCGCAACTACATAAGTGCATAATATGAGCGCCAAGGGGTGGATGTCAACAGAGAAGTCCTTACAGGGAATCAGACTTACTCTGCTCACCTCTCTAGCTTCAACAGCACAAAGTCTTGCTTCGACTATCAAGGCACCCCGGAAATAGCGGGTCACAAGAGAGTGACAAACATACAAAAGAAGTAGATGCTAGAGGCAAATCAAAAGATCAAAGTAATTCGCCGCTTTGATCAAACCTATTAAGATGTAGATTAAAAGACAAGAACATCATTTTAAAGTCAGGCGACATTTTTCTATAATTATAACACAGTATACCAAATAAGTAGTAGTAGTAGTAGTAGTAGTAGTAGTAGTAGTAGTAGTAGTAGTAGTAG
>NW_004797319.1:151736-153690 GCF_000002075.1 Aplysia californica | reverse complement strand
TCGTGTTTTACTATCGTATCCATACGACGTGGGGAACTCTGTGCCACCACTTAACCCTATCCGTACGTCGTGTTTTACTATCGTATCCATACGACGTGGGGAACTCTGTGCCACCACTTAACCCTATCCGTACGTCGTGTTTTACTATCGTATCCATACGACGTGGGGAACTCTGTGCCACAACTTTCCAAAGAGAACATTTACTTGTTTATCCGATCCGTACGCTTTGCACAACAGTCTGTCAAAACGATTTTTTAAGGAGCACTGAAAGTTTCAAAGAGGTCTTCGTATTAGAAGTATTCTAAAAATGTGAAGAATACAACGCTGGGGGTACAAAATGATCCCAGGGCGTACGGATAGGGTTTAGAATTTACACGGTGCAAAAAGAGTGCGCGAAATGCTCTACATAATATCTTGATAAGACTTTCCTCTTCCCAAGATGCACCGAAAGAAAGAGGACGCAACTCTTTTCTTAAATTGTTTTTTTTTTTTCTTCCCCAGAATTTTGATTGACTCCATTTTTCCTCCTTCACTCAAAGGATTACATTATAATGCATTACGCGCCAGCGAGGTGTAGTGTCATTGAAATACATTTTCATTCATCTTTTGTATCCATAACTGCCGTTGCGTTACGGACTCCCATCTTCTGTCAAGTGTAACCTTTATCATCACGTGCATATACTTTATACAAATCAGCAAAATAGACGGCGGCATTTTGATTGGACAGGGCAAGAGGAAAAAAAACAAACAAGTAAAATTAAAAAAAAAGAAAACACTCAGGTCAAGGAGCGCGCTACGAATCAATAAATGTCGAGTTGTTCAGGAAGGTCAGAAAAGTTTGGGGGTTTTTTTTCACGGCAACCCGTTTTCGTCCGTCCCATATCTTCCATGTCACTGCCCGTTTCTGTCCCATAATTTTCGTTTCTCTACCTGTTTCCGTCTTACATCTTCCTGTCACTATCCGTTTCGTTTTAGTAGAGGTTTTACGGCGCTCGCAACTGCATAAGGTCATAACTGCATAAGGTCATATGAGCGCCAGAAGATTAGAGGTGTTACAAGAGAGTAACAGACATAAAAAAGAAGAAGGGGAGATAAGGACGATAGACGTTTGATAGGAAAGAAGAAGCAAACCACACCAGAGCACCCGCCAACCACCCACGGTCACTATCCGTTTTCTTCCCACTTTTTTTTCGTGGGTGGTTGGCGGGTGCTCTAGTGTGGTTTGCTCCTTCTTTCCTATCAAACATCCATCGTCATGATCTCCCCTCCTTCTTTTTTGTGTTTGTTACTCTCTTGTAACACCTGTAATCTTCGGCACTTTTATGACCTTATTGTGTTGCAAGTGCCGTAAAACGTTTACTAAAACTAAAACTAAACCACTTTTTTCAGCCACGACTTCATCCGTTTTTGTCCCCCATCTTCATGTCACTACCTGTCTTCGTCCCACTTTTTTTTCTGCCTCGGTTTTATCCGTTTTCAAAACACATTTGCAATAATATCATAATGTAACCGATTTCCATAATGATACATATTTAATCAACCTCTTCACTTTCCGTCTCAACTGTGTTTGTTCTACATTGTAATATATGACACCAGCTGTGCTTTCAGACCAAATATCCGTTGGTGGTTGGCAGGTGCTCTGGTGTGGTTTGCTCCTTCTTTCCTATAAAAAAATCTATCGTTCATATCTCCCCTCCTTCTTTTTTATGTTTCTCTTTTGTGACACCTCTAATCTTCTGGCGCTCATAGGACCTTTTGCAGTTGCGAGCTCCGTAAAACCTCTACCAAAAAAAAAGAGAACAAAAAAAAAGACTCTCGGACTCACAACCGTAAGGTCGTGGGTTCGAATCCCGTCAGGGGCCCGACGTTGTGTCCTTGGGAAAGGCACTTTGCACAAATTTTCCTCACTTCACCCAGGTGGGAATGGGTACCCAGCTATAGACAATGAACGATC
>NW_004797319.1:147579-149039 GCF_000002075.1 Aplysia californica | reverse complement strand
ATAGGGCAAAAGAGCGGGAACACTTGTTGCTAGCTGATGCTGTAAACCGTAAGGACATTCTTTCTCGGACAAGCACAGGCGGCTGTCGTGGCCCAGAGGTTAAGGTGTTGACTTCTCATTCAAAGGTTCCCGGTTCGAATCCGGTTAGCAGCCAAAGACAATTTTTTTTCTCTAAAATTGTCTCCTTTCCCAAAAAGTGCAAAACCAGGCTCTCCGAATAATCACTGGAGCAATGAGGTCAACGCCTATAGAAAACCTCCTTTCTTGCTCTCTAGCAATGTTTTGTCGTCTGCTTTCGTCTCCATTATCTTCCCCAGCCCCCTCCCCTTTACCCCGTCTTCTGGGGTCCTGAGTCTTGACTCTTTCTGCAGCTTTTCTGCTGTTAGTCCTTGGCTCCTTCTTACTGCTATCTTCCAGTCACACCCCTGATCTTCTGGACAAGGGCGAAAGATCTGGGAGGGCCCGTGTGCAAGTTGCGCTCGTTAAAGATCCCTTGGTGGCCGCCACCCGCGCAAAATTTTTTTTAATCCTACAAACTGAAAAAGTTTAATTCATATGTCCCGCGCGCTCATATGCCCTTATGCAGTTGCGAGAGCCGTAAAACACTTACCCCCCCCCAAAAAAAAACAAAAAAAACAACCAACAACCAAAAAAAACTAGCAATACAATTAGATATCTAGAGCGCAAACACTTGTTGCTAGCCGACGCTGTAACGCGAAAGGACATTCTTTCTTTCTCTCACTCTCTCTCTCTCTCTCTCTCTCTCACACTCACTCAAGCTAGCACACCTCTGACGTGTATGTGACGCTCTGGTCACGAATTCGATCGCGGCACGATCAGACGTTGAGCTCATGGAGACGACAACCAGGCAGGCAGGACGTAATTAAAATCGATCTGGGGGGGGAACTGATGTTCATAATATAAAATAAAGTTTTCAAGGTTTGTTTGCGTTCGTAATAATATCTGTCCCAGTGGTTTTATGCACCCTCGCATAATTTAGCAAAATTTGATCATATTTTTTTTTGGGGGCATAATTTCTGATTATTTTCCTTTATCATTCTTCGTTAAAATTAACAGAATCGCATAATTCCACATTTTTTGGGGCTCAGTTTGTCCTAATTTGAGAATTTTTCTTGCATAAAACGACGGGGACATTAATATGACGAGTGAAAATTAAATGTTAATTTGCCTTACAGATGGAATTGGACGAAAGTTATATAATATTATATTATATTTAATCTTTATAGTTTGCGGGTTCGGGGCTTCGAGTTCCGATGCTCAGCTCGGTCCGAACTTTGTGTTCTTGGCAACGGCCTCTACATGAATAGCCCCATTTGACCGCCTCCTTTATAACTTTACAGTGTTGCGATGGAGTTAAACCTATATACGATTTGGCAATAATATTCTTTTGTGTTATTACCTTAATTGCCAGGTCTCTCTCTCTCTCTCTCTCTCTCTCT
>NW_004797319.1:143233-146212 GCF_000002075.1 Aplysia californica | reverse complement strand
CACACACACACACACACATACACTCTCTCTCTCTCACACACACACACACACTCACACACACACTCACACACACACTCACACACACACACTCTCTCTCTCTCTCTCACACACATACACACACACACACACACACACACACACACACACACACACACACATATGTGCACGCAGAAACACATACGCAGGTGCTCACACAATCCCTTCATTAACCTCGCGTACATCAAAATATACCACACTCTGAACAGCTTCACCGCGGCTTTCAAAAATTAATGTCATTAAAGTGGTATTTCTAAAAGAAAAATTAGCCCTAAGATTTCCTTTGAAGGTTTCTAAATTATGAACTACTACTGCATTGTGGCCCTGATTCAAATCCCGCCCAAAGTCTTGTCATTCTCAAACCTGGGTTGTTTGGGGTACCTTTGTTTAAAGTTTAAATAAGAGTTTTACGGCTCTTGCAACACAATAAGGTCATATAAGTGCCGAAGATTAGAGGTGTTACAAAAGAGTAACAAACACAAATTAGAAGGAGGGGAGATAAGAACGATAGATGTTTGATAGGAAAGAAACCACACCAGAGCACCCGCCAACCACCCGCTGGAGTATCTTCAAAGGTTTCTTTCACCATCACAGTTTTCATTTATCGCAGATGAAAGAAAATGAAGAGTCCTTGCCCTATATTAAGTAACCCCACTCTACTAAAAGATATGTTATAACACTCTTTTTTTTTTAAATGCTGAGATCGTAAAACGGTCCGTATTTTTGTCATGAAGGCCCGGACTTCAAAACCACAGACTTGACAGTTTTGTTTTTTTGTTTCATTGCATTTCAAGACCAGTCTGGTGATCAGCATAATATTATCCTCAGAGGTAATGGCTTGCTTAGCAGCTCCAGCAGCTGCGTGGTTATGGCGTTTGATGTCATAATACAGTAAATGTGTCACAACGTGGTGGAATCAGGCTCTCGTCAATTTTTGGGCATGTAGAGTTATTGGTATCATCTTGAAGTTTGTTCAGTTGTCTTTGTTTGGATGAAAAAATATCAATTTATCTTGATTACAAGTGGAGATATTTGCGAATGAAGGAGGTGGGGGTCCCCTGTTTTCAGAGGTAAAATTAGTGAGAAAATGGCTGTCAAAGAGTAGTTATATCCTTAACTTTAGAGTACGTGGTAACTGAAAATTTACGTTTTTTGTGCCTTTAATCAACGTTTTTCAGAAAAATCCAACATAAATGAGTTCTTTAAAGGATGTGAAAAGTGTTGAGCCAAAAAACAAAAATTTGATGACAATTCACAAACCTGTGGAAAAATACAAGTTTCTTCACTTTGATTATATTGACGAGAGCCTGATTCCACCAAGCTGCCTCATACATGTGTCACAACGCGTAGGAATCAGGCGCTTGTCAAGTTTTGGACATGTGGAGATATTTGTGTCTTTTTAAAATCTGGTCGTTATTTATCTTGTTTTCAGTGAAAAAAAAATACTCATATCATAAATAGAAGTCGACGTATTTGCGATTGGAGGAGGAGGAGTCGCCTGGTTTCAGATATCAAATTAGCTAGAAAATGGCCACCAAAGTTTGGAGTCTTCCAAAGCTTGGGAGTCTTTAGAAACAACTGCAAATGTACATTTTTTGTGCCGTGAATCAACATTTTTCAGTAAAACCCACCCAAAAATGTATTTTTTAATGGACCTTAAAGGTGTTGAGCCAAAAAAACACAAATTCGAAAAAAAAAAAATTACCCAGCGGACAAAAAAATGGTAGTTTCTTAGATTTCATTATTTTGACGTGAGCCTGATTTCACCACGATGCCTCACAAATAATATGTCATCAACTGTGAGGATTTACGACTAGATGGTGGAATTCGGTTGAAATCTCGGTAAGCCTCTTTTGGGTAAACGGGGCTTACTTAACACATGACCAAATCAATATTTACGTCTGATACGATTCGGTTTGATCGAAGTTCGTGCGTAAATGGAAACATACCGCTTCATTTTGCAGAGAGAATTTCTGCATTCCTGATTTATGAAAGGTCACAGTAGTTATTTATGAGGTAATATTAGGTTTTTTTTCTTCTGTAGACATTGAGCTCTGGTTATTATTGGTAATACTTTGCGTGGAAAAAGTAATGTTGCTGAGCTTAGTCTTGTTGGTGGGCCGTCTGATAAGGTATGCTCCTTTTATTTTTTTAAATCCAGTATGTCTATTGCCATAGTCTGGTTTGAGAGAGAGAGAGAGGAGAGAGGTTATGATATCATTATTGTGCGAACTAACGTGCCAAGACCTACGACTTCTCGAAGTATGTTATTCATGTAAGATAAACTGGAAAATATGGTCGCTTTTAAGCACAAGAAGGCTATCCCGATTAATGCTGTTTTGAGAAAATGGAAGGTAAAGTATTTGCCCCTTGCTCAGTTTCTATACAATGCAAGGAGAATTTTGTCTATAACCAAACAAATATACACACCAATGAAACTAAACTTCTCCTATAGGTAGGGCAATGCACACTTTCTTTTGGTGAAGGTCAAGATGTCTGGAAACCCCCAAAATCTGGGTTAGCCTGCTTGTCCTAAAAAGTGACCATATATTATATTTACAGAACAGTCCAGCCCCATATCATCAGTAAGTTATTCAAATGTACGAAGCTTAAAAAGCAGCATTTTTCATTAGATCGGAAACACAGTTTCTTTTAACAAATTATACCTACCTACATTTTGCATCTTTTTTTTCTTCAATATCCAGAATTTGAATTTCGGCAATGTTGAATTTTTATTGCAACAAACGACTGGGAAGTTTAGTAACCATGGACTTCAGTATCGATAGGAAAGTTTAAAGTAGCTGGTGAGATCCGAAGATGTGGGTTGGAATCTAATAATTTTGTCTTTTCGGTCACGTTAAGACTGCTGTATGGTTCAGAAGGACGTGTAGCCCTAAACACATTGTGTGTGTGTGTGAGTGTGTGTGTGTGTGTGTGTGTGTG
>NW_004797319.1:139141-141069 GCF_000002075.1 Aplysia californica | reverse complement strand
GCCTAGTGGTTAGGCTACCGGACTCGTAACCTTGAGATTGCGGGTTCGTGGGTTCGAGCCTCACCTCGGTCCGACGTTGTGTCCTTGGGAAAGGCGCTTTACACAAATTTCCCACTTGGCTCGGTCCTTTCGGAGACGGACGTTAAACTAGGGCGCCCCGCCTCTTAAATAGCCTAATAGTGTTGATAGGGGGGTTAAACCCATACCATTTCACCATTTCACCACACACGGAGCGGGAGGTTAAAGGGCGCCACTGGCATGTCCTTCTTCTTCACTTTTCCATCTGTTGTTTCTGTTGGTCTGTATTACTTTTTCCCAGCACTGAGTAACCATTATTGTGTCATGTCAATGCTATTCTCTTTACTCAAATAAACCAATTCCCTCCCCCCACCCCCTCAGAGACATCGCGTTGGCCAACGATTCGCGTAAACGAGAGCGGATACGACAGCGACTGCGGAGTGAGAAGTCTGAGGAGGACAAGGCTGGGGCGGAGGACGAGGAGTATGTCGGCGGGCTGGACGAAGGACTCAGGGCTCTCTCCTGGTCAGTACGATATTTATTATTATGTGTTGGTTGTCATCATCATCATCGTCGTTGTCGTCATCATCATCATCATCATCATCATCATCATCATCATCATCATCATCATCATCACCACCAGACGAGTGGAGGTGTCGCTAAGCATATTGTCAATGGAGCCGAAAAAGAGCCTCGCTCTCGCTCGAAGATTTCTTCGTGGAGTCCGTCAGACCCATTAAGGAAGAAAAAAAAATCATCATCATCATCATCATCATCATCATCATCATCATCATCATCATCATCATCATCATCATCATCATCATCATCAATGCCTTTCACCCCTGGCAGAGAATATAGGCCACATACAAACTCCTTCCAATTATTCTGTCCTGGGCCATCCTTCCAAGCTCGTTCAAAGTGAGCTTCATCTCTCTCATGTCCCTTTCCACACATCGCCATGTTTCTCGTGGCCTACCCCTGCCTCGTGCTCCTTGTGGGTTCCACTGCTGGGAATGTCTTGTGGTGATGTTTCTGCCGGGGCGGTGCTACTGACTGATGTGTCTTTAACTTTAAGCCATTCCCAAGGGGGGGGACATTAACGTCTCGAGTTCTTATGCACAGTAGAATTGCAATTGTAAAAGGGCTGATTCATCAATGTCACGCTCATAACCTACTTCGCCTAAACTGCAACAGGGAACTGCTGCTTTCTTCTTTCTTAATCCTTACTATCTTCCTTTTCCTCTTCTTCTTCGTTTGTATGCGTGAAATGAACGACCTGTTATTATAATAATACATGTGAGGCAGCGTGGTGGAATCAGGCTCTCGCCAAAACTATCAAAGTGAAGAAACTTGCATTTTTTAAGCAGATTTGTGAATTTTTATCAATTTTTTGTTTTTTGGTGCTACACCTTTCATGCCCATTGAAGAAGTCATTTATGTGGGGATTTTTCTGAAAAATATTTATTAAAGGTACAAAAAATGTAAATTTTTAGTTACCACGGACTCTTAAGCTAAGGAAATAACTACTGTTTGGCGGCCATTTTCTCACTAATTTTACCTCTGAAAACAGGTGATCCCCACCTCCTTCTTTCGCAAATATCTCGACTTGTATTCAAGATAAATGGATAATTTTTTCATCCATATAAAGACAAGTGAACAAGCTTTAAGAAAACACCAATAACTCTACGTGCCCAAAATTGACGAGAGCCTGATTCCACCACGCTGCCTCACAATTAATATGTGTAATTACCTTTTTTTCCAAAGCCGTATATAAAATTATGTGCTGGTGTTCATTGAGTTTTGGTTCGTCAGATGTTTTTTTTCCATAACACCTCTGGTGTTATATTTTTCTACGGGTGTTGCCAATTCGAAAGTTTTTTTATACCCCTAGTTTTGTCATCCTCCCCCCC
>NW_004797319.1:136315-137932 GCF_000002075.1 Aplysia californica | reverse complement strand
AGGGGGGGGATGGAGTGAGGCAAAGGAGTGGTGGGGGTGGGGAGGGACTGTCACTCTGAGTTGAAGGAAACATTATAATATTACTATTGGAGCAAGGGTCAGGGAAAGTATGCTCACTGGTCGATATATGTGGGGCAGCGTGGTGGAATCAGGCTCTCGTCAATTTTTGGGCACGTAGAGTTATTAGTGTCATCTTAAAGTTTGTTTACTTGTCTTTATATGGATGAAAATATCAGCCATTTGTCTTGAATACAAGTCGAGATATTTGCGAAAGAAGGAGGTGGGGTTCACCTATTTTCAGAGGTAAAATTAGTGAAAAAATGGCCGCCAAACATTAGTTAATTCCTTAGCTAAAGAGTCCGTGGTAACTAAAAATTTACATTTTTTGTACCTTTCATCAATATTTTTCAGAAAAATCTCCACATAAATGAATTCTTTAATGGGCATGAAAGGTGTTGCACCAAAAAACAAAACAAAAATTGATAAAAATTCACAAATCTGCTGAAAAAATGCAAGTTACTTTCCTTTAATTATTTTGACGAGAGCCTGATTCCACCACGCTGCCTCACATATTATAGCAATCCGTCTTTCTTTGTCCGCCTACGTTAAGATTTTTCTTTTCTCCGGGCTGATCTGTTCACCCTTTGTTTGCGGCTTTCACTGTCTGTCAGATTGTGCCATTTATTTCTTTCGCCTGACAAAACTTTCGGTCCTGTTTCCTCCGATTTCGTTTTTCTCTCACGTCGACTCGTGTCTGTCGCCGTGTCACTCAAAGCAGGACTGGCGTCTGTGGTGTAGTAGCGGGTCGGAGCTTATAGCTGTTGCAAGCAGGAGACCCGAGTTCGATCCCAGATCGGGGAGAATTTAGTCGCTTTTAAGCACAAGGGGCTATCCCGAGAAATGCTGTTTTGAGAAAGTTGAAGGTAACGTTTCGCCCCCCCCCCCTTCCCTTGTTCAGTTTCTTTAAAAGACAAGGAGGGTTTTCTCTATTACCAAACATATACACACCAATGAAACCAAACTTCCCCTATAGGTAGGGCAAAGCCCACTTTTGGTGTAGGTCAAGATTTCTGGAAATCCTCGAACTCTGAGGCATTAACGTCTCGAGTTCTTATGCACAGTGTATAATTGTAATTGTAAATGGACTGATTCATCAATGTCACGCTCATAACTGTGCCTGAACTGCAACAGGGAAATGCTGCCTTTTCTTTCCTAATCTTTACTATCGTCCTTTTTTCCTCTACTTCTTTTGTATGTTTGTCACACTCTTGTGACCCGCCGCTATTTCCAGGGTGCCTTGATAGTCGAAGTAGATTTTGTGCTGTTGAAGCTACAGAGGTGAGCAGAGTAAGTCTGATTCCCTGTAAGGACTTGTCTGTTGACATCCACCCCTTGTCGCTCGTATGACCTAATGCAGCTGCGAGCGCCGTAAAACCTCTACTAAAACTAAAACAAGAACAAATCTTTAGGCCTCTGTTTGGAACTTGCTTGACTTTACGGACATATCGGGTCCATCCTCCTTTCTCGTTTTAGGCCATGTTTGGGTCGATTTGATGCCATGCGGAAAGACGCTTTTAACATTTTCCAAATTAGGGGTAAAGAGGAGTGGGGGAGGGG
>NW_004797319.1:133371-135015 GCF_000002075.1 Aplysia californica | reverse complement strand
GGAGAGAGGTTGTGAGAGAGAGAGAAAGAGAGTGAGAGAGTGTGTGTTTGCATGTGTGTGTGTGTGTAAGAAAAATAACTAGAGTTCAAGGATTTTGATACCTGTATTTCGTTTTCTCTACGTCGATCACTAAGACTTCTAAGTATTTCTATAGAGAATAACAGATAATAATAACGCAGGACTTCTTGGGTCTTTTCTGAAGCGTTCACTTACTGAATAGATCAACTTGAATACCAGTGAAGTGTTTTGTAGAGAGTTAGGGGGGTAGGAGTTTTCTTTTCAGTGAAAATGTGGAGTTATTGACCTCTCTGTAGAAGGTCAAAATCCTTTATCACTCTCTTTCTCTTTCTCTCTCTCTCTCTCTCTCTCTCTCTCTCTTTCTTTCTCTTTCACACTCTCTCTCTTTCTCTCTCTCCACATATCTCTCTATCTCACTATCTATCTGTCTCTGTGTGTTTGTGTGTGTGTGTGTGTGTGTGTGTGTGTGCGTGTGTGTGTGTATGTGCGTGTGTGAGTGTATGTGTGTGTTTGTGTGTGTGTGTGTGTGTGTGTGTGTGTGTATGTGTGTGTATGTTTGTGCGAATGCACGTGCGCGCGCACGTTTGTGTTTGTGGATGTCTAAGTAACAAGAGTCCCCTACCTACCTATCTTCAGAGAGGTCGATACATGTATCCGAAATGTAGCTTTCATTCTCTAAGACCAGCCCTGGATTCACAAACACTTCTTTGGGGGATCTCGGGCCTAGAGGTTAAGGTGTTGGCCTCTCATTCAAAGGTCCCCGGTTCGAATCCGGGTAGCGACCGAAAAAATTATATGCGCTAAAATTGTTTTCTTTCACCTTCTTTCCTGCTCTCTAGCAATGTTCTGTTGTCTGATTTCGTCTTCATTTTCTGTCCCTACCCCCTCACCCCCTCCTCTGGGCTCCTGGCTCTTTCTGCAGACTTTCTACTGCTACTCCTTGGCTCCTTCTTACTGCTGTCTTTCAGCGACACCCCTGATCTTCTGGTCGGAAAGATCTACACATAACCTTCTCGGAAAAGGACGAAAAATCTCGGAGGGCCCGTGTGCAAGTTGCGCACGTTAATGATCCCTTGGTGGTCCAAAATCGATAAGAGTAGGCTTCGGCCGCCACCTGGGCAAAATTCAAAATTTCCTACCAACTGAAAAATGTTTAATGTGTCCCGCGCGCTCATATGACCTTATGTGGTTGCGAGCGCCGTAAAACACTTACAAAAAACGAAAAAACAAAAACCCCACTCCTTTCAGGCCTGCGACTGACCGGCGCCTTTGGTGTCTCTCGCAAGAGACCCGAGTTCGATTCCCGAGCGGGCAGAAAATGTTTATCTAGTGTCTTGACGATCTTTCTGCTGGGGTGTTGTACCCCTCTCAGTTCGAGTTGGCCTTCATTGGCAGGGTCTGAAGTACTCTGAAGTCCACCTTTTAAATGATCTAAATTGTGTTGATGAGGTCGTAAAAACACTCACATTAAAAAAATATTAAATAACTGCCCTGAGAAGTTGAAACAAAGAGAAGAGCATGATGGATCAAATTATGTCGGTCAGACCTTGTTGGGAGAGAGGCCACATGTTGGTGATATAGCAGTCGGGGAGGGGAGGGGTGGGGATGGGAGGGCAGGGGAAGAGA
>NW_004797319.1:122522-131481 GCF_000002075.1 Aplysia californica | reverse complement strand
CCCCACACCTATAAATACATTACACCTACACTGCAACACCCACGAATACAGCACATCAGCTGGCTTGAGTATTGACTAGGGCTGGGCGAAGAATCGAATGCGGAACCGATTCCCAAGATTAATACTACAGAAGAAAAGTTCCGACTTCATTTTACGAAAACCAAAGGTTACCAGTAATTTTAATTTATAATTTAAATCCTCTTCTTTGTTTCGAATTTATTTGGGGGGGAAAAGCAGCAAACAAACGAGTTGATGCTTCGTAGTGTTCCGAAATCAAGGTCATCCTATATCCTGAAGATATTCACAGCCAATTAGGTAACCACTGAAATAAGTCATATCATTAGAAAGTAAGTAATTGGGTTCGGAGTCGATTCCTACGATTCATAGCCTTCAACAATCGGGAACCGAGGCGCCCAGCACTATTATTGACCTGTTATCATAATAGTATTTTGACTCCAGCTGGAACTCTTGCGAAGTAGCGAATACCTAAAAACTGTATTATTTGTTGACATGGATCCTTTCAGTCAGAGCTCGTTTTCGTCTTTGTTGCGTCTATCGCGATCCTCCGACAAAGTTCAGGGGTTGGGAAAATTTTTCACTGGGAGCCCTGTGTATACTTCTCAGGAAGTTGAGGTTGTTTCAGAATGCTATCAGGTCTGTTGAGGGTAATAGTATAGATTGTAAAGCGCAAAGAGCTCGCTGTTGAGAGGGGATTTGAGCTATACATATGCTATCTATTATTGAAACCTCAGGAAGGATCATTAATCGACCCATGAAAGCAATAATGTCTAAGTAACTCTTAGTCTTAGTGCCAAAAATCAACAAAAAGGATTTTTAACATAGCTGTATAGAAGGCAAGGTCAGCTTTCAAAGAAACTTGGTCTTATGTCCACACGGTGAAATTTTTAGGGATTTTGAAGGATAACATTTTGCCTTAATTGCCAAAAGTGTGGATCACACATTTTCAATCACGATTTTCTCAAAACAATGGCTATATATGCGTGCGTGAGTGAATATGTGTTTGCACGAGTATGTAACACTATGTACCTTTAAAATTGATTTGTAAATCCATAATATGTATCATGTTAAGCACATAGAGCATTGCATAAGTGGATATGCGCTATATAAATGCAATATTATTATTATTATTATTATTATTATTATTATTATTATTATTATTATATGGCACTTAAAACAATATTGTTTTCATGGGTCGATTTATTGTTGAAAATATGTGTACGTGTATGGATTTCACTTCCCAACCAGTGCTATCAGGTCAATTAAAAGGAAGATGCAACCCCGAATTTAACCCCCGTCTCCGATAGGACCGGGCCAAATGGCTGGAGACTAGTGGAGAGTCTACTACGATGGCTCAGAGTAGGTGGTTTGCGGTATACGTTCTCTGACATGATTTGCTTCATCTTTCCTATCAAATTTCTATCGTTCTTATTTTTCTTTCCTTTTCGTTGTATGTTACCCTCTTGTACCACTTCTAATTTTCGACACGACTTATAATATGACAAGTGGGTGGTTGGCGGGTGCTCTGGTGTGGTTTGCTCCTTCTTTCCTATAAAAAATCTATCATTCTTATCTCCCCTCCTTGTTTTTAATGTTTGTTACTCTCTTGTAACATTTCTAATCTTCGGCACTTATATGACCTAATTGTGTTGCAAGTGCCGTAAAACTCTTACAAAAACTATAATATGACATGACTTATAATATGTGTTGCAAGTGCCGTAAATCTCATATTAGAATTAAACTAAACCAGAAGTCGGACGTTTTTTGGTGAGGATGGAAGTTTATTACCTCTAGTGGAATTACTTTTCCCCCCTTCAACAGTCGTGTCAGCTCTATAATTTGAGTATTTGCCTCCAATTTGTTAGGTTGGTTATCGGTTTTCGTTTTACGTTTTTATCACCCAAGCCATTATACCTCTCCCTACCAAATCCACAACTTGTTTTTTGTTTGTTTTGTTTTAGTGGAATAACTTTATTTCCTTCAATAGTCGTTTCATCTCTTGTATTTGAGTATGTGCCTCCAATTGGTTTGTTTGGTTGGTTGGGGGGGGGGGGGGGGGTTGGCGGTTGGAGGGTTTTTTTTAAACCAAGCCATACCTCTCCCTACCATACTCACAACTTGTTTTTTTGGCCGCTTTTTCTTACTCACCGTTCATGCTGACGTGAGAAATGTGTGTGCTGTTGTCAATATTGTACCTTTGGACTGCTCAAGGAATGGTTTTGTTTTGTTTTTTTCTTGAATGTGTGCTTGCACGCGAGCGCGCGTCTCTCTCTCTCTCTCTCTCTCTCTCTCTCTCTCTCTCTCTCTCTCTCTCTCTCTCTCTCTCTCTCTTTCTCTCTTTCTCTCTCTCTCTATCTCTCTCGCTCTCTCTCTCTCTCTCTCTCTCTGTGTGTGTGTGTGTGTGTGTGTGTGTGTGTGTGTGTGTGTGTGTGTGTGTGTGTGTGTGTGTGTGTGTGTGTGTGAGTTTGGAAGTACGTATGCGTCTATGTGTGTGTTTAACTGCTTGTAGTGTGTTTGTTTATAAGTGTGTGTGTGTGCGCGTGTCTGTGAGAGTGTATATATGTGTGTGTGTATGTGTATGTGTGTTTGTGTGTGTGTGCGCGCGCACGTGTGTATGCGTGTGCGCCCACGCGCATTCATGCTCGGTTTAGTTCTTGAACAATACGAATGTACACCTTGAGCCCCCTTTTCTTCTTTAACCACCAAACAGAAAGTGGACAGACACCGCTGCGGTGTACAACACGTTTGTTTTCTTAACCCTGGGCAGATCTTCTTGCTTTGTTCGTGCTCTGTACTTTCCTGCCTTTATTACATACAAAGCCAGTGCGTTAGTTAGTAAGAGGGCCCAACATCACATCACAGACTTGGGAAAAGGGTCAGAGTGCGCAGCAACTCTTATAAGATTTTTTTTTGTTTTTGTAAAGTGTTTTACGACGCTCGCAACTGCATAGGTAATATGAGCGCGCGGGACACACTTAATATTTTCAGTTAGTAGGAAATGTTGAATTTTGTCCGGGTGGCGGCCCAAGCCTACTCTTATCTATTTTAGACCACCAAGGGAACTTTAACGTGCGCAACTTGCACACGGGCCCTCCGAGATTTTGGGCCCTTGTCTGAGAAGGCTAGGTGTAGATCTTTACTACCAGAAGATCAGGGGTGTGGCAGAAAGACAGCAGTAAGAAGGAGCCAAGGAGTAGCAGTAGAAAGGCTGCAGAAAGAGTCGGGAGCACAGAGGAGGGGGCAAAGGAGGTGAGGGGGTGGGGGCAGAAAGTGGAAATGAAAGCAGACAACAGAACATTGCTAGAGAGCAGGAAAGGAGGTGAAAGGAGACAATTTTAGAGAAGAAAATATTTCGGTCGCTACCCGGATTCGAACCCGGGACCTTTGAATGAGAGGCCAACACCTTAAACTCTAGGCCACGAGAGCCCCCACTGTTATATGAGGTTAAGAGGACTTGTCCTGCTTTTTATAATGTTTATTAAAATTAAGGCGATGATGGAGGGCAGCACAAGAGCTTTTAACAACCCAATCCGTACATCGTGTTATACTATCGTATCCATACGATGTGGGGAACTCTGGGCCACCACTTAACTCTATCCGTACGTCGTGTTTTACTATTGTATCCATACGACGTGGGGAACGCTGGGCCACCACTTAACTCTATCCGTACGTCGTGTTTTACTATCGTGTCCATACGACGTGGGGAACTCTGTGTCACCACTTAACCCTATCCGTACGTCGTGTTTTACTATCGTATCCATACGACGTGGGGAACGCTGGGCCACCACTTAACTCTATCCGTACGTCGTTTTCTACTATCGTGTCCATACGACGTGGGGAACTCTGTGTCACCACTTAACCCTATCCGTACGTCGTGTTTTACTATCGTATCCATATAGGGGAACTCTGTGCCGCCACTTTCAAAAAGGACATTTACTCGTTAATCCGATCCATGCGCTTTGCATAGCTGTATGTCAAAATGATTTTTTTAAAGAAAAGCTGAAAGTTCCTAAGAGATCTTCGTAGTGTTATTGTGTTGCAAGTGCCATAAAACTCTTACTAAAGCAAGATCGCGACCACTATTGTTAAGACGTATGGGTAGAGAGTGTAGTATTATTCTCTATTCCTGGACGGTCATCATACTGATCTTTGCTGTTTGTGCGTGTATATATTTGTTTGTTTGTATTCTAAAAAACAACAATAGCAAAAACAACAATAACGACAACAGAAGCAGCAGCAGCAATACCAACAACAACAACAACTGCAACAACAATAACAGTCAACAAAAACGGTGACTATGACTACTTCATAGGACTCATTACCGCATTCTGTATTTTACTTTACTTTATCCGACCTCTTGCACCTCTAGGGCGTCGAGGGGAGAAAGAGGTCCCTGTCTCCAGCAAGTTTGATGGCCTGGCTGGGTGGGATGTATGTTCTCATGGTATCCTTCGCACCCTGGATCCAGGTCTTTCTTGGTCTTCCTCTTGCCTTGTACCCTGATACTTTCCTGTAGTAGGCTTCACTGACAAGCTGTTTAGGTGTCGTACGTGTGAGATGTCCACACCACCTGATTGTTTGCCTTCAAATGTAGCGGAGGACAGACCGCATTCTGTAGTCTCTCCTAATTCTGTAGTCCTCATCTGGCCTGCTCAAACTCCTCAACTCATTGGGTACCTGTATACGGAAGCTGGTAGGTAGGTCATATTTCATTAGCTTACTCAATTACTGTGAGTTGCCATGGAATCACCTTTAATCTTGTTTTCTGTTCGTTTTTTTTTTGTTTTTTTTGTTTTTTGGGGTTGTGCATTGGTTTTTATCAGATGGTAGATGTCACACCGAAATTAAAAGCCGCATTTGCCAAGCAAAAGCAACCTTCCACAAGATGAAACAGATACTAACAAACATCAATCTGTCACTGGAAATGAGGAAAAGAGTAATGAAAAGCTACATCGAGCCAATCCTATTATACTGGTGCGAAGCATGGACAATCAATAAACAGCTGGAAAAAACAATTGTTGCGGCAGAGTTGTGGTTCATGAGACGCATGCTACGTATCCCATGGACAGCTAGAAAAACAAATGAAGAAGTCCTGGTTGAAGCAAATTATAGAAAACAACTTATCACGAATATAAGAAAACGACAGGCAAATTTTTTCGGACACACAATGCGGAAAGAAGCATTAGAGAACATTGTAACAACAGGAAAGTTTGATGGAAAGAGAGGTAGAGGCAGACAGAGGGAAAAGATACTGGACAAGATGACAACATGGCTGGGAGCAGCAAGAACAACAGACACCATTGCTGCTTCGAAAGACAGATGGAAGTGGAGGTCCATGATCGCCCACGCCAGTCGGCAAGGCACCGGATGATGATGATGTTTGGTTTTTGGTTTTGGTTTTTTTGTGGCGCTTTATTTTCTTTTCTTTTTTTAAAAAAATCTTGAAAGCATACTGGTCACATGACATCTGTTCGAAAGTGGATTTTTCATTAACCCCCAGGAATACCCAGATACAATGGAATATATTATCGTCATCATCCGGTGCCTTGCCGACTGGTGTGGGCGGTCATGGACCTCCATTTCACCCTGTCTTGCGTTGCAGCTGTGGTGTCTGTTGTTCTTGCTGCTCCTAGCAATGTTGTCATCTTGTCCAGTATTTTTTTCCCACTGTCTGCCTCTGCCTCTGCCTCTCTTTCTATCAAACTTGCCTGTTGTTACAATAATCTCCAATATTTCTTTCCGCATTGTGTGTATATACTATACATCGCTATAAAAATGTTTTAAAAAACCGACTCGAATCTCGTTTTGATCACTTTTAGTTCACTGAGGACGCGCATTCTTGTCAATCGATAACTCTTCAATGTTGACCCAGGTGAGAGAGAGAGAGAGAGAGAGAGAGAGAGAGAGAGAGAGAG
Organism: Aplysia californica; assembly: GCF_000002075.1. Lineage (NCBI taxonomy): Eukaryota > Metazoa > Mollusca > Gastropoda > Aplysiida > Aplysiidae > Aplysia > Aplysia californica. The sequence goes on along the minus strand of NW_004797319.1, from coordinate 125,548 downwards.
AGAGAGAGAGAGAGAGAGAGAGAGAGAGAGAGAGAGCAGATAATATGCACCACGTCGTTAGTGTACCGGTGACCGCAATGCTTATGTGTACAGGATCAGAAATATAATATGCTTAAAGAATGACGCATAACTTCGTTATTCATGCAGATTTTTCACTCCTGGTTTTGTTTTTCTTCTTTTTCTGAACTTTACCCGGCAGGAGACAACATTTATACTATGAACTATACACGGTTGTGTTTCTGATTTCTCCGTGATTGTTCAAAATGTGCCGCAACATTTCTGTTGGTCTGCTGCGGATCGGAAATATTGTTAGGCATCCGCTACGTTCTTACGAAGATCTTTTTGAAACTTTCCGTATTTCTCAAAAAATCATTTCGACAGACTGCTATGCAAAGCGTACGGATCGGATTAACAGAGTTCCCCTCGTCGTATGGATACGATAATAAAACAAGACGTACGGACAGGGTTAACGTGTAAATTTCCTCTTTGGAAAGTGGTGGCACAGAGTTCCCCGCGTCGTGAGGATACGACAATAAAATACGACGTACTGATAGGATTAACGAGGAAATTTCCTCTTTGGAAAGTGGTGGCACAGAGTTCCCCGCGTCGTATGGATACGATAGTAAAATGCGACGTACGGATAGGGTTTTAAAGTTCTGATCAGCCTCGCTAACAATGACATTGTGACTTTCGCCACATCGCCGTTCCGATGACCATGAGTGTCTGACTGAGAGAGGCACTTACCCCAACAATTAATTGTCCCCCGCACCCCCCCCCCCATACCCCACTGCCTCTGTGGTCTATCGACGCCGCCGGCCGGCTACCTACCACCTCTATAATGTACTAGACATAGACACAGACCTCTATAACAATAGGCGGGGACCTTCAGACGCGGAGGAAATCCTGTGTGTGTGTTGTGTTTAGTTTTAGTTTTAATAGAGGATTTACGGCGCTCGCATTTCGCAACTGCATGGTAAGGTCTTATGAGCGCCAGAAGATTAAAGGTGTTACGAGAGAGTAACAAACATGTAAAAAGAAGAAGGGGAGACAAAGACGATAGATGTTTGATAGGAAATAAGAAGCAAACCACATCAGAGCACCCGCTAACCACCCGCTGTGTGTTGTATGCCGATCGAGGGTCTTTGACTTAGAGTTTACCTCCACATTGACGTCAGGGCGGTCCTTTCTTTCACGGTGTGTGGTCGCGTCTTGTGAAGTGGAAAAAACATTTGTGCCAATATGTGCAGTCCCTCCCGCGCGTCCGATGATTAAGGATAAGGGGATAATGTCCTGTTGTGTCGTGTCGTTTTGGGCAGTTAGTTAGTCGGACGGACATGGTCCCCCCCCTCGGGTTCCGGACTCCACCTGGACGGCTGGGCTTGGCTTTTGTTTCTGACTATAATGTGGTGTTCGTGTGAATGTGGACTTGGTTTTGGTTTCTGATTATGTGCTGTTCGTGTGAACGTGGATGATTCGAATTACTATAACTTGTGTTTTTCTCACGGTCTTGTTTTTCCAGTTGTGACTGAGAACGATTCGTTGTTGTTCTTTGAACTCGGAGTATGTGATAATATCGTGAGTGCAGGTGATTGATTCAGTTCTGTTTGTTACACTTTGGACATACATACCAGTGTGAGCACTTGTGATTTGGCTGCACATCGGGTAGAAAAATGTACGAGCAAATGATCCTGTTGTATTGATTTATCGTTTTCTTTTTAGCGCAAAGTTCGTGATTTTAACGTGGAAACATTTGTGCAGCAGCGTGGTGGAATCAGGCTCTCGTCAATTTTGGGGCGTGGAGAGTTATTGGTATCATCTTAAAGCTTGTTCACTTGTCTTTATTTGGATGAAAAAAATATCCATTTATCTTGAATACAAGTTGAGATATTTGCAAATGAAGGAGGTGGGGTCACCTGTTTTCAGAGGTAAAATTAGTGAGAAAATGGCAGCCAAAGATTAGTTATTTCCTTAGCTTAAGGGTCCGTGGTAACTGAAAATTTACTTTTTTGTGCCTGTAATCAACGTTTTTCGGAATAATCCACACAAAAATTAGTTCTTTAATGAGTATGAAAGGTGTTGAGCCAAAAAACAAAAATTTGATAAAAATTCACAAACCTGTGGAAAAAAGCAAGTTTCTTCATTTTAATTATTTTGACGAGAGCCTGGTTCTGCCACGTTGCCTCACATTTACTGGCGGCCGTGTTAGTATTTCCCCAATTATAACATCTTGTGTCACGGATTTGTTTGGGTTTTTTTTTGGGGGGGGGGGTTCTTTTTAATTCTAGCTCAGATTTGGTAATTTAAAAGTAATGCGATTCATTCACAGAACACAGTGTAAACGTAGTGATATTAACCCTATCCGTACGTCGTGTTTTACTATCGTATCCATACGACGTGGGAAACTCTGTGGCTCCGCTTTCCAAAGAGGAAATTTACTCGTTTATCGGATTCGTACGCCTTGCATAACAGTCTGTCAAAATGATTTTTTGAGAAATACTAAAAGTTTCAAAGAGATCTTCGTATTAGAAGTATTCTAAAATGTGAAGAATACAACCCCGGGGTACAAAATGACCCCAAGGCGTACGACTAGTGTTAATGTCGCCGTTACTCCTGTTTCTAAACGACTGCTTGTTGACTTACACTTCTACGATCTCGAATGAAAGTAAGTTTCTCCAAATTGACTATATGGGCGGTTGACTTTGTGCTTTGGAGTGGGGGTTTACTCCCCTTCTTTCCTATCAAACATCTTCTGTCTTTATCTCTCCTCTTTCTTTTCTTTGTTTGTCACTTTCTACTTATACATCTTATCTTCAGCACTTATATTATGACCTAATTGTGTTGCAGGTGACGCAGAACTCTTATTAAAACTAAACTGGAGCGACGTTGCTTCACGAATCTTATTGCAGGCAATGGAAACAGTGTGCGTGTATAAGAAATCAAAGCGATATGTGACACAGATTCTTCTTCTTCTTTTTCTTCTTCTTCTTCTTCTTCTTCTTCTTCTTCTTCTTCTTCTTCTTCTTCTT
>NW_004797319.1:117697-119692 GCF_000002075.1 Aplysia californica | reverse complement strand
AACTCCGAACAATCTTACAACAACTCCGAACAATCTTACAACAACTCCCAACAATCTTACAACAACTCCGAACAATCTTACAACAACTCCGAACAATCTTACAACAACTCCGAACAATCTTACAACAACTCTAAACAATCTTACAGTTTTGATAGAGCAGGTATATATATAATTTAGTTTCTGACCTCATGGTCTTCGTAGCTGAAAACAAACAAACGTGCAAGATAGAACATTGTAATTCTAAGGTATCGCACTGTCATGTCATGGCCTTGGCTGCTCTTTACCCTTTGAAAGTGGGTGGTTGGCGGGTGCTCTGGTGTGGTTTGCTCCTTCTTTTCCATCAAACATATTCTATCGACCTGATCTCTCCTCCTTCTTTTTTATATTTGTTATTCTCTTGTAACACCCTCTAATCTTCGGCACTGATATGAATTTTTTTGTGTTGCAAGTGCGTAAAATTCTTACTAAAACAAGCTGACCATCAATGATTTATTTATAGAGGCACTAGCCATCCATGTCCAGGTGCTGTTTTAGCCTACTAAAACAAGCTCTTTATCAAAACTCTGCTGCACTGGTGCGCACCATGGACACGCAATAAATGAACGGCAAAACACCAGTCGTGCTATGCTATAGTCAAAGATTGTACATAACAAGATTGTTCGCTCAGCGGAAAAAGTGTCCGCGGAAGTCCGCGCATTGGTTCAGATGGTGCTGCTGTCTTTGTTTTGAAGCTCTGGCTAAAACAGCACCTGGACATGGATGGCTGGTGCCTCTATAAATAAATCATTGATGGTCAAGGTTTTGAAGTTCTCTTTAGTTTCTCTAGAAGAAGAATAGGAATAGCACCGTTTGTTAGTTTCACTTTTATTGTTTTTCACACAAGTAAGGTAACTCTACTTGCAAAATCCGCGCATTTTTTAAATAGGCGCCACCGTATTCTGAGGACACTTTTTTGAAATTGGCTTAAAGAGAGGAGTGAACTATCTTGTTATACACGATCTTTGGCTATAGTCGACTGCATGTGCAATTAATGCATTTGGTTCCAAATAGAATCAAATGGTGTGTTCTTTGGTAAACCGGAATTACGCCAGAAAGCACAGTTTTGGATATGTGAGGCAGCGTTGTGGAATCAGGCTCTCGTCAAAATAATCAAATAGAAGAAACTTGCATTTTTCCACAGGTTTGTTAATTCTTATCAAATTTTTGTTTTTTTGGCTCAACACCTTTCATACCCATTAAAGAACTCATTTCTGTGCGGGTATTTCTGAAAAACGTTGATTAAAAGCGCAAAAAATTGTAAATTTTCAGTTACCACGGACTCTTAAGCAAAGGAAATAACTAATCTTTGGCCGCCAATTTCTCACTAATTTTGCCTCTGAAAACAAGTGACCCCCACCTCCTTCTTTCGCAAATATCTCGACATGTATTCAAGATAAATGGATATATTTTTCATCCAAATAAAGACTGGCGAAAAGGCTTTAAAATGATACCAATAACTCTACATGCCCAAAAATTGACGAGAGCCTGATCCCACCACGCTGCCTCACAAATCGTGTGTTCTTTGGTGAACCGGAATGACGTCAGAAAGCACAGTTTTGGATATTATGACACCTGTCTATGCTCACAGATTACCTTTCACATTCAGACAACAATGTACAATTAGTGTCACATATTGAAAAAATGGTGAAATGGTGTGGGTCTATCGCCCCTATCAACACTATTAGGTTATTTAAGGGACGGGACCTCCTATTTTAACGTCTGTCTCCGATAAGACCGAGCCAAGTGGGAAGTTCGGGTAAAGTGCCTTTCCCAAGGACACAACGTCAGATCACATGTTGAGAAATAAAGAGGGGATAATAAATGTGCAGTTAGCACATGTTTTTGGAAAAAGGGAGAGGGTGGTGGAATGACGGGTGCGTTTGGTTGGTGCCTAAGATTTAGCTTTTTTCGGTCCCCCACTTCCCTCAGATTCATACACATACGTATGTACACACG
>NW_004797319.1:111488-113690 GCF_000002075.1 Aplysia californica | reverse complement strand
CCCCCCCCCTTCCTACCACACGCGGAGAAGGCAACATCTTGCCAGCTTCAGACGTCAGAAAAAGGCAAAAGCTGGAAGACGTCTGCAAAGTTATTAATTGAACACAAACACATTCTCCCTCTCACGCACACATACACACACATACTCTCTCAAGCTCTCTAGCTCTCTAGCTCTCTAGACTTCCACCAACCAACACCTTTGTAGGTAGCTTGACCGCCGCGCAACCACTGTACGACGTGTGTGCTTTTCCGTAGATGAAAGATAGTGACAGGGAAGGAAACAACAGTCTAATAAGATAAGACGTTCAAAGCCCGCTACGGAGGTTTTGTGTTGTGTGTAATGGCCTTCCGTGCGTTTATTATTAGCACCTTCGTCGTACCACTGTGATAAGTAAGCTGGGAAAGCCGTCTTCATAATAGTTCTGTTATTATTCTTGACTGTGTATCTTTGAATGTGTTGTTTTCTATTCTCTCCAATCGTACGGTGATAATTATACAATGTGCACTTTGTGACAATTCGAAATGTGATTCTAACTATTCTGGCTGCCCGGAAGAAAGGTGAACTTTGAAATTAAAAAGAAAACGATGTCGTCGTTTCACTCTTTGAAAAGTTGAAGAAAATCAGTGAGGTAAACAACATTCACAGAAACCACTGCACATTATAGCGTGGCTTCTTGTGTATTATATTTACCCGAACCAGGCGAGTGGTTTTTCTTTCCGGAAGACAGAAGTGGGCGTGTGTGTTGTGTGTCTATCTATCGTGTGCCAAAATGGCTGAGGATCTTCAGCCAATGGAAGCGGACGCCGCGACCATCAGACATTACCTCAAACTGGGCAGTGACGAGAACGTCATCACTCGCAAGCGCTTCTCGGCCTTGTCCATCGACCTGGGCATATCCGCGGAGGAGCTGGACATTATCTTTGTGGCCCTGGACACAGATTGTGATGACGTCATTTCTTTAGACGATCTCTTGGTCCACTGGAATTCGCCGGCCTCCAAAGGCGCTTCCGTTCACGATACTTCTATTGATGGTGACGGTGGTGATGGTGATGATGATGACGACGCGGGTCCTGCAGACGAAAAGAGAGTAGCTCGTACGAATCTTCACGCGAAGGATGAAAAAGCCAGTTTATCAGACGGCAATACAATTTCAAGCTCCAACCTCAAGAATTCTAGTCAAAACGCTGTACGCGTATCAAAGTCAGAATCATCCCATCCTTCTCAGAATGGTCGTAGTTCTGGTAAGAAAGAAACTAGTGATTTATCAACGTCGAACAACAATCAAATTTCTAAAAATGGCGACACTATTCAAACCTCGGGACTCGATTCTTCTAAACCGGATCGTTCCAAGCTGAAACTGGATTTAAAATCAACCACAAAGGACAGACTGCCCTCCCAGGATAGCCTTGATTACGATCATTTTGTTTCACCTATCGACTCTAGTAGCCGGAAAAACAGCAGCGCGGTTCCAACCGAAAAAAACGACGATAAAGCGACTAGCGCGGACAAACAACGAGCAGAACCGGATGTGTACGTGTCGGAACCGTCAGAACCGAATGAATATGTTTCGGAACCGCCGAGTGATCCGGTTCCGCCAATTGATCAAGACATTGTGAGTCCGACAATCCGGAAACTTCGGGCCAAATCTCCTCGCCAGTCCAGCGTGGATCGTAAGCGTTTGATCTTGCCGCCTGAACCGTTCAGACCGGACACGCCCCTTGAGTTGGATCCCCTGTCCTCTCCCAGGTTGGTAGAATAATAAGTACTGCTTTAGTTTTTAGTTTTAGTAAGAGTTTTACGGCACTTGCAACACAATAAGGTCATATACGTGCCGAAGATTGGAGATTTTTTTAGTTTTAGAAGAGGTTTTACGACGTTCGCACTGCATAAGGTCATATGAGCTCCAGAAGATTAGAAGTGTTACAAGAGAGTAACAAACACAGAAAAGAAGTAGGGGAGATGAGGACAATAGATGTTTGATAGGAAAGAAGATTAATCAAACCACACCAGAGCACCCGCCACCCACCCACAACAATACTAGTAGCTGCGGGTAGCGTGGTTAGGGTTGGCAAATTGACTGTAGTATGTACGTGTGTTTAAGTATGTGTGTGTGTGTGTGTGTGTGTGTGTGTGTGTGTGTGCGTGTGTGTGTGTGTGTGTGTGTGTGTGTGTGTGTGTGTGTGTGTGTGTGTGTTAGGAAGG
>NW_004797319.1:109568-110807 GCF_000002075.1 Aplysia californica | reverse complement strand
TACAACCAGTAAAGTCCCCCCAAGCTCCGTGTCTTTCGCTGCTCCCCGAGAGTAGTAGATTAAAAGGGGAAACATGAATCTTATATTTATATTAAAGGTGTTGATTTTTCGGATAAATTTGGAAATCCGGATTTTTTAAAAATTATCCTGATTTTGTCGAATTCTTGATAGGCCTATATTATGATTCGGAAATAATTGTGTGTACCCTCGCTCGCCTTTCCCTTCCACACGAGGTCCAGGAAGTTCGAATCAGGATTTTCTTTTCCCGTAGACAATTGGCATCTCTGTAAAAGTTTTTCCTGCATCCGATCAGATTCTTTTTTTTTTAAACATTTGTTACGCGTTGGCGGGTGCTGTGGTGGGGTTTGCTTCTTCTTTCCTATCAAACGTCTATCGTCATGATCTCCCCTCCTTCTTTTTTATGTTTGTTACTCTCTTGTAACACCTCTAATCTTCTGGTGCTCATATGACCTTATGCAGTTGCGAGCACCGTAAAACCTCTACAAAAACTTTAAAAAACTAAAACTCTTTTACTAATACTAAAACGCAGTCGGAGCAAACTGCCGCGGAAACGGGTCTGTTTGTGGGGAGGGGAAAGGGATTGCGGGTGTGTGTGTGGGGGGGGGAGGGGGCGGTAAAACATTAAAATGAGCTTTTGATGAAGTCACAAGTCCTACTTTGTCTGAGTATCTGAGTATCCCAACTCTTTTTTCCTTTCTTTTTTTTTCTATTCTTTTCTTTTTTTTCTTTTCTTTTTTTTTAAAGTCAAGTATGTGTCATTATTTTTTTCTTTTATTCCTTTTCGAATTTCACCCTATTCAACATAACTTAATCTGCCAAAACTTTATGGACCCAACGTGTAATCTTTTCTCCAAACCCGTGGTTAATGTATGTAATCCGCTGAGCCTTTACGCAAATTGATGATCTCCTAATTCCCTTGCACTTCACGGGGATTAAGGTTAGGTATGCCAGTATCTTTATGTCACACTCATACCATTGATTTAGACTACGTCAATCGTTGATGGGAAATGCAAAACAAAACAAAAATGTTGCCGCTTTGATTTGAGCAATATTTTCATATGTGAGGCAGCGTGGTGGAATCAGGCTCTCGTCAATTTTTAATTTCTGGGCATGTAGAGTTATTGGTATCATCTTAAAGCTTGTTCACTTGTCTTTATTTGGATGAAAAAAATATCCGTTTATCTTGAATACAAGTCGAGATATTTGCGAATGAAGGAA
>NW_004797319.1:108069-109468 GCF_000002075.1 Aplysia californica | reverse complement strand
GGGGGGCACCTGTTTTCAGAGGTAAAATTAGTGAGAAAATGGCCTCCAAGTATTAGTAGTTTCCTTAGCTTAAGAGTCCAGGTCAACTGGAAATTTACATATTTTGTGCCTTTAATCAACCTTTTTCAGAAAAATCAACACAAAAATGTGTTCTTTAATCGGTATGAAAGGTGTTGAGCCAAAAAAAACACAAAAATTTGATAAAAATGCACAAACCTGGGGAAAAATGCAAGTTTCTTCAGTTTGATTATTTTGACGAGAGCCTGATTTCTCCACGCTGCCTCACATATTATTGGGTACTACTTTGTTATTTTGTTTTCGTCATGTAACAAAATAATTTCTTTATAAGGACCAAAATGTGTCACGACGCTGTGGAATCAGGCTCTCGTCAAAATAATCAAAGTGAAGAAACTGGCATTTTTCCGCAGGTTTGTGAATTTTTGTCAAATTTTTGTTTTTTGGCTCAACACCTTTCATGCCCATTAAAGAACTCATTTCCATGAGGATTTTTCTGAAAAACGTTGATTAAAGGCACACAAAAATGTAATTTTTCAGTTACCACGGACTCTTAAGCTAAGGAAATAACTAATCTTTGGTGGCCATTTTCTCTTATGTTACCTCTGAAAACAGGTGACCCCCACTTCCTTCATTCCCAAATATCTCGACTTGTATTAGAATTTTTTAAAATCCAAATAAGGACAAGGGAACACATTTAAGATGATACCAATAACTCTATATGCCCCAAAATTGACGAGAGCCTGATTCCACCACGCTGCCTCACAAATAGTTTCCTTTTCTTTGTATTCGTTTATTTCTTACTAACTGGCTGGGGTCGTTGACCTAATAACACAGACAAGGATCTAAACAGTTGCGATTGGGCGTAAAAATTCTATGAAATTTATAATTGCTCAGTACTTTTGCTCCCATGTTATGACAGAGATGGAAAGTATTCACTTTTTCTCATTGCTCTTGGGTTCTAATCTCATCGTGAGACCTCAATTATCTCAATGGTTTCCAAATGAAAGATCGTAATTTTCACGGAACACTGACCGTCTTTCAGCTCCGCAATTTACGATTATATATCTAATATATTTGTATTATTGTGCTTATTTTTCCTAAAGCAACAGTTAGCTAGCTGTCTGCATGCCGAGGTACCGCGAAATGGCTTGGCTAATAAATTTGGATTTTGCTTTTGCAAGCTTGTCGTGGAAGAAATGTGTGTTCAATTTACAAATTGGGAAATGTGTGTGTTTTTGTGTTTTGTTATGTTTTTGGGATTGTTGTTTTTTTTGTGTTTCTTTTTTCTTTTTTTTTTTTTTGGGTAGGCTAAAACAGCACCTGGACATGGATGGTTTGTGCCTCTATAAATAAATCATTGATGGTCAGCTTGTTTGTTTGT
>NW_004797319.1:106895-107969 GCF_000002075.1 Aplysia californica | reverse complement strand
TGATGTTGTTGTTTTTTATGTTTCCGTGCTCTTTAGGATTCTGTATTCGCCAATCAGAGTGTAAAAACGATTTTTTTAAAAATATCATTGCTTTGTTTTTCGTATACACACACTTACACACAAAATAGACTCACTGATTATAGTGCATGTAGAGGGAAGGGGAAAAAAATACTTCTTTAAAAAAAAAAATCAAACAGATATCTCGGTTAGACATAAAATCTCATTGATCCCTGAATTCTGAAAGCTTGCACTTTCCTTTCCAAATTAAGACCGCATTTAACGCTCCCTTAACCAAAATCGTTCAGATTCGTACTTTACGATCAGCAATTTCGTGCTTATTATGATTTTTGCTCCTGAAACAACCGACTGCATGCTTTAGATAAGCCACCCGTACACCCACTCACTCACAACACTCAGCTTGATTATATTATTTGTGATTTCATCGTAGTGAAATCAGGCGCTCGTCAAAATGATGAAACCGAAGAAACGGGCATATTTCTGTCAATTTTGGCAATTTTGATTGAATTTTTGGGTTTTTTGACTCAACACTTTTATGGTTCATTCAAAAACACATTTCTGTGTGGATCTTACTGACAAATGTTGATTTAAGGCACCGAAAAAAATATAAAAATTTGCAGTTGCTAAGGATTGTCAAGCTTTGAAAGTCGCCAAACTTTGGCGATCATTTTCTCGCTAATTTTTCCTCTGAAACTAGGCGACCCCCAGCCTCCTTCAATTGCAAGTATCTCAACTCCTTTACATAATAGATGAGTATTTTTTTCACCGATAGCAAGACAAATGACGAAGCTTTCAAATGATGCCAATAACTCCACTTGTCCAAACACTGACGAGCGCCTGATTCCACCGTGTCGTGACCCTTGTCTTTCTGCGCCTCAGAACGACATGTGTTGCACACCAAACTTATTTGCTCTTTTTTGTATTCATTTACATCTAAGTGTGCGGCGAGTGAAGAGGGGATACAATCAATGAGCTTTAATCTTCCGTTCTGTTTCGTGTGGTTGAGAGTCTGTAGTCAATTACCCCAGTTTGTGTGTGTGTGTGTGTGTGTGTGTG
>NW_004797319.1:102689-104952 GCF_000002075.1 Aplysia californica | reverse complement strand
TCTCTCTCTCTCTATTTCTCTCACCCACCCACCCACACACACACACACACACACACACACACACACACACACACATACACACACACACACATACACACGCACACTCTCTCTCTGTCTCTCTCTCCTTCTCCCTCTCCCTCTCCCCCTCCCCCTCTCTCTCTCTCTCTCTTTCTCTCTTTCTCTCTCTCTCTCTTTCTTTCTCTCTCCCCATTTCTGTCTCCCTTTCTCTCTCTCTCTCTTTCTCTCACTCGCTCTCACTCTCTCTCTATCTCTCTATCTCTCTATCTCTCTATCTCTCTATCTGTTTGTCTGTCTGTCTGTCAGTCTGTCAGTCTGTCTGTCTATCTATCTATCTATCTATCTATCTATCTGTCTGTCAGTTTGTCAGTCTATCTATCTATCTATCTAATCTGTCTGTCTGTCTGTCTATCTATCTGTCTATCTATCTATAAAAAAGCATCTTCGCTACGTTGGTTCGTTCAATGGTTTCCCTATAAGTGCAGGGCAAAGCATCATCAGTCTTGCTACAGAGGCGTTATTGTCGAGTGTGTGTTCAACCCCCTGTTTGTTTCCTTTGTTTGTGTGTATTTGTTGTTTTTGTTGTTGCTGTTGTTGTTTGAGGGGGTAGGAGTGTTTTTTATTTCTTTTTTTTTCCTCTTTATATTGGTTCCCAACAGTTGGTGGTTGGCGGGTGCTCTGGTGTGGTTTGCTTCTTCTGTCCTATCAAACATCTATCTTCTTTATCTCCCCCTCCTTCTTTTTTGTGTTTGTTACTCTCTTGTAACACCTCTAATCTTCGGCACTTAAATGACCTTATTGTGTTGCAAGTGCCGTAAAACTCTTACTAAAAACTAAAGAGAGTCAAATGGCGCGCTCCATAGTGAACCGGAAATACGTCTGGGTGCGCAATCTTGGATATTACAATATTATAAGTCTATGTCATCATTCAGCTCATTGGCCTGAAAATGCACGCTCATCTTTTTATAAATGCAGAAACAGCGAAACTCGCAAATAAAACGAGAACTATCAAAGGTTTTAGTTTGGTTCAAAAGCATGAATTTATTCCCCGACAAAGGAAAGTCAACCTTTGAGGCTTTTATTTAATTTACTATCCAGTCGTGCCTGCTTTAACCGGCTCTTAGTAGGCTTCGGCCGCCACCCGGGCAAAATTCAAAATTTCCTACCAACTGAAAAATATTAGGTGTGTCCCGCGCGCTCGTATGACCTTATGCAGTTGCGAGCGCCGTAAAACACTTTACAAAAACGTAACCTGCTCTTATTATTATTAAAGTTGGATTGACACTGTCCTACACAGGCGAGTTTTGTCGTTATTGATTTTGTCCAGACGACACGACATAGTGATAGCTTGCACTTTACCACAGCTGCCTATCTGCACTTTCTGCTGACAAATACAGAATTTCATCGTGTTGGTTTGTTTGTTGGATGGTTGGATGGTTGGTTGGTTGGTTGGTTGGTTGGTTGCTTGGTTGGTTGGCTGGTTTAGAGTAAAGAGAAGCACAACGACACAATATTCTCCATTCAATGCTGGGAAAAAGTAAGTCAGACGGACAGCAGACCGAAATAGTGGGTGGTTGGCGGGTGCTCTGGTGTGATTTGCTCTTTCTTTCCTATCAAACATCCGTTATCCTGATCTCTCTTCCTTCTTTTTTATGTTTGTTACTCTCTTGTGACACCTCTAATCTTCTGGCGCTCATATGACCTTTTGCAGTTGCGAGCGCCGTAAAACATCTACTAAATCTACTAAAACTAAGAGGAGCACATCAAACACAATAATCGTCATTCTGTGCTGGGAAAAAGTAAGACAGACTGACAGACAGACAGACAGCAGACCGAAACAAGAGAGGGAAAGTGAAGACGTAAGAACTACCACTGGTGCCCTCAAACTCCAACAAGGGGAGCTCGTGGCCTAGAGGTTAAGGTGTTCGCCTCTCTTTCAATAGGTCCCGGGTTCGAATTCGGATAGCGACGGAAAATATTCTACTCTAAAATATTTTCTGTTCACATCCTTTCCTGCTCTCTAGCAATGTTATGTCGTCTGCTTTCTTCTCTACTTTCTACCCCCTACCGCTCACCTTCTTTGCCCCCTCCTCTGGGCTCCTGGTTCTTTCTGCAGCCTTTCTATTGTTGTTGTTGTTGTTGTTGTTGTTGTTGTTGTTATTGTTATCATCATCATCATCATCATCATCATCATCATCATCATCATCATCATCATCATCATCATCATCATCATCATCATCATCAT
>NW_004797319.1:99534-102589 GCF_000002075.1 Aplysia californica | reverse complement strand
TCATCATCATCGTCGTCGTTATCATTAAATTATTATTATTATTATTATTATTATTATTATTATTATTATTATTATTATTATTATTATTATTATTATTATTATTTTTATTATTATTATCATTATTATCATTATTTTTACTATTATTATTATTATAAAAATATAACGTATTCATTGCAACATCCCCCCCCCCCCCCCCCACACAAAAACAAACACTTTTCACCCTTTATTTTTATCTATGATGATGATGATGATGATGATGATGATGATGATGATGATGATGATTATAATCATTACTTATTATTATTATTACATAACACAAGGTATTCATTGCAACCCCCCCCCCCCCCAAACTTCCCTCCCTGTACAGCCAAGAGCAAGTGTGCGAGCTGTACCAGAACCTTCACAGCGTGGACAAGCCAGAGCTGGTGACCCAGTTCGAGAACATTCTCCTCAACGTGCTCAAGGACGTGCGGCAGTACCAGCTGGAAAATGAGCGCCTGGAGAAGACCTACAGAAAGTGAGTCACTGTGATGTCATGGTGGTCAAAGGTGAAGGGAGAGGGAGAGAGAGAAAGAGAGAGAGAGAGAGAGAGAGAGAGAGAGAAAGAAAGAGAGAGAGAGAGAGAGAGAGAGAGAGAGAGAGAGAGAGAGAGAGAAGACCTACAGAAAGTGAGTCACTGTGATGTCATGGTGGTCAAAGGTGAAGGGAGAGGGGGGAGGGAGCGAGATATATATGTATAGATAGATAGATAGATAGATAGATAGATAGATAGATAGATAGATAGATAGATAGATAGATAGATAGATAGATAGATAGATAGATAGATAGATAGATAGATAGATAGATAGATAGATAGATAGAAACCAGCTGGAGAATGAGCGGCTGGAGAAGACTTACAAAAAGTGAGTCACTGCAGTGACGTCACTTTGGTCAAGGGAAGAGAGAGAGAGGGAGGGACTGGCGTTACAGTGGTCAAAGGTAGAGGGAGGGAGTGAGAGAGCGAGAGAGAGAGAGAGAAAGAGATAAACCAGCTGGAGATTCCACCCGTGCATGAATCCATCCATCGACTCATCCATTCATCCATCCGTCCACTCATTCATCCAAACACTCATTCATCCATCCACCCATCCATCCATCCATCCATCCACCCTTCCACTCATTCACCCACTCACCCATCTATCCATCCATCAATCCATCAATCCTCTCATCCTTAAATCCATCCATCCATCCATCCACCCTTCCACTCATTCACCCACTCACCCATCTATCCATCAATCCATCAATCCTCTCATCCTTAAATCCATCCATCCAGAGAAAAAGATGAGCACGACAAACACCTGCGACGCCTGGAAGAGGAGATGGACCAACAGGTTCAGAGCGTGGAGGAGAGAGTACGCAGACAGGTTGGTGCACACATAATGGCTAAGGCTAGTTTCAATAAAAAATTAGCCCAATCCTGAAAAATAGAAACATCTCAATGAACACCAAAATGAAAGTTCTGAAATGCTATGTTTGGTCAACCCTTCTATATAGCTGTGAATGCTGGACAATCACTAAAGACAGTGAAAATAAAATAGAAGCAACAGAAATGTGGTTTCTTAGGAGACTGCTAAGAGTAGCGTGGAAGAAAAAGAAATCAAATGAAGAAGTGCTTGGTGAAGCCCACGTGAGACGGTCATTGTTAAAAACAATCAGGAAACGACAAATGCACTTTTGAGACACCTGAATAGACATAAGGGTCTTGAACATCTAGCTCTCACTGGCAAAATTGAAGGCAAACGAGGCAGGGGTAGGCCCAGAACAACGTACTTAGGGAACCTAAACAAATGGGTAACAGGGAAAGATCAGGGAAACGTAGCTTTTTTTAGAGCATCCGAGAAAAGGAATGAATGGAGAACCATGATCGCCACTTATATTACCTTATTGTGTTGCAAGTGCCGTAAAACTTTTACCAAAAAAAATAAATGGTTTCATCACCATCAACACCACTGGTATCGCTGTTGTATACGTCTATTTTTCTCTCGGTTTTTTCTTCTTCTCTTCTCTCTCTCTCTCTCTCTCTCTCTCTCTCTCTCTCTCTCTCTCTCTCTCTGTTTTTCTCTCACTCATGTATTTCTTTCTTTCTTGTATTGTAACTTAAGACAACACCAGAGACGCCATTCGGCCCTATCGTATTAATATGAAATCCAATGAACCTCAACGAACAGAAAACTGTTGAGAATAACGTAATTTTTTTTATTGTACCCCGCAGGAAAAAGAGCGACTGGAGTCGGAGAAGATAGAACTGCGCAATCAGCTGGACTCTGAGATCATAATGCTGCAACACAACTTGAAGAAACTCCAACAGGTGACAGACAACACCTTCTCCTCATTCCTTTTATTGTTGTTGTTGTTGTTGTTGTTGTTGTTGTTGTTGTTGTTGTTGTTGTTGTTGTCCTTTTCACATTTCTATGATATTGACGCCACCTGATTAGGAGAATCACCAACGCAGTGGGGCAATATGAAGATCTACTGACCACAGTGAAGAGACGAAAACTAAAATGGTATGAGCATGTCACAAGATCCACAGGACTTGCCAAAACAATCCTGCAAGGAACCGTACAAGGAAAGAGAAAGAGAGGAAAGCAGAGAAGGAGACGGGAGGACAACATTAAAGAGTGGACAGGAAAGACGATAGGTGACAATCTGAGGAGAGCAGAGGACAAAAATAGATGGCGAGAGCTGGTTTTCCAATGCAGTGGTGTCCCAACGGTTGCCCCAACCACGGGATAGAAGAAGATTAGTAGATCTACATCTCCTCCTCCTTCCTGTTTGAAACATTTGAGGCTATCAAAATTTTGTTTTTGTTTTTATTTTTTAAAAATACAGACGACATTCAAATTGTGTAAGGCTGCCAACCTCATTGTCGAGAGGAAAAGTGATTACCTTAGACAGATGGGTGTCGTAGGCGATGTCATGACTTAAGACTTAAACTCTGGGAGAGAAGAAGAAGAAGAAATTGTGTTGATATGGGTTTAACCTAATTTTATATATATATATAATATATACATATATA
>NW_004797319.1:97103-99434 GCF_000002075.1 Aplysia californica | reverse complement strand
GGTTGGTGCAGCCCGACACAGCTCTAGCGGCTCATCTGAGGTTTTTGTGTCTTGTTTCAGTGAAAACAAAACTATTCAAGATTATGTTAATGAGCAAGACAACTTGCGACGTCAGCTCCAGATGTTGCAGTAAGTATTGCTGGAATGCCGAGAATATTTACGCCTCCCCCGCCCCCTCCTCCGTCTCCTGCCTCTTTTATACTTTTCAGTGAGAACAAAACCGTGGAAGATTATGTAAATGAACAGGACAACCTACGTCGTCAACTGCAGATGTTACAGTGAGTATCGGAGAAACGAGAGCAAAGAAAGAAGGTGGAGACATTCCTCAGCTAAATTCTTTTTCCATCCTATAATTTTGAGGCAGCGTGGTGGAATCAGGCCCTCGTCAATTTTTGGGCATATTGAGTTATTGGTATCATCTTAAAGCTTGTTCATTTGTCTTGCTTTCTATTAAAAAATTACTCATCCATCTTTAATAGCAGTAGAGATATTTTGGATTGAAGGAAATGGGGGTCACCTGATTTAAGAGGTAAAATTAGCGAGAAAATGGCTGCCAAAATTTGGTAAATTCCAAAGATGGAGAGTCCATGGAAACTAAATTTTTTTAATTTGTTGTGCCTTTAATCAACGTTTTCGGTGTAATCCTCAAAGGAATGTGTTTGTAATTGGACATCGAAGGTGTTGAACCAAAAAATAAAAATTTGATAAAAATTGCTAAGCAGGGAGAAAACTGCTGTTTTCTTCGATTTAATTATTTTGACGAGAGCCTGATTCCACCACACTGCCTCACAATTTCTCCTTGACTTTCCTTTCCGCTGCCTAACCAATGTTTTGCGATCGCAAACTTATTATTTTTCAAGTGACTCGAAGAAGTCTTATATTTAGATGTTTACTGTGGTAAGGATCACATGAAAATGTGTATATTTTTCTGTCAATAACTAGGGCAGCCTCAATAGCTCAATGTGTGTGTGTGTTGGTGAGGCTTATGTTGGTATTGATTTAAGACTAGCTTAGGCTTCAAACGAATGCATTCGTCATAATATCGAGTAGGAGGTTCGGATGTTTTAATATAAATGGATTTTTTTTTCAAGATCAGATATAGATCCTGTATCTTTCTTTAGCAACATTTTATTGGGGCTTCTCTGTGGTTTCTATTGATTTACCAAGGCTACATCTTGTAGAAACATAGAAATGCTGATGAAATGAAAATCTTAGAGTACAAAATATGAGGCCAGCCATTGTATGAATTTCTCTGGTATGCCAATAATATGACTCACAAAATAGGCCTACATAATATTATTTGGAAGAACAAACTGGACAAAGGGCAAGAGGAACACTTGATGTCCCTGAAGAAAAGACTCGAAGAAATCCACACGGAGAACCGCATGCTCAAGTCGGAGCTGACAGACGCACAGACCAGCCTGGCGCTGGTCAAAAGTCAGATGACCTCTGTGAAACAACAGCTGGACGAGAAGACGTACGAGCTGGAAGTGTGAGTAGCTTGTTCTTTAATTGTTGAAATATCCTGAAAGGTCAGCAAAAGGGTCTGTGATTCACAAATATATAGACTACCTTTTAAAAAATGATGTCCGCGCAAAATACATTTCATTGCCATCGTTTGATTTAAGTTACAATGTATCCCCAATTGGTCATCAATAAGGTCTGTGATTTTTTAAATGTATAGGCTACCCTCAAAAGTGATGTCATGCAAATTGAATTCCATCATCTTCATTAAAGTTTAATCTTATTGGCATCGTTAAATCTCATGGTTGACGTTTCCTGAAAGGTCAGCAATAGGGTCTGCGATTGTTAAATGTATAGGCTACCCTAAAAAATGATGTCATACAAGGTGAATTTTAAGGTCATCATTAAATTCATCGTCGATTTACCCTGAAAGGTCTGCAATAGGGTTTATGATCGTTAAGTGCATATGGTACCCTCATAGATTTATGTCTTTCAAGTTACAACATACATTGGTCACTTTTAAGGACAAGCGGGCTAACCCAGATTTCGGGGTTTTCCCAAAAATCTTGATCTACACCAAAAGTGGGCATTGCTCTACCTATAAGAGAAATCTGGTTTTATTGATGTGTATATTTGTTTGGTAATAGAAAAAAAAAACTCTCCTTGTCTTTTAAAGAAACAGAACAAGGGGCAAAAACTTTACCTTCGATTTTCTCAAAACAGCATTTTTCGGGATAGCCCCTTTGTGCTGAAAAAAAAGCGACCAATGACCAAGAGTTCAACAACAAATTCCATCAAGGGTTCCCACCATCCAAAAACACTCACAGCAGGATTTGTTGATGGTGGGGCGTGGGGGGGGGGGGGGGG
>NW_004797319.1:93000-97003 GCF_000002075.1 Aplysia californica | reverse complement strand
TCTAGAATAACGTTAACATATAAAAGTTCAACCATAACTGGTTTAGTTGGGGGTTTTCAAAATTATTTTAGTACGAGTTTTACGGCACCTGCTATCCAATTAGGTCATATTAGTGCCGAAGATTAGCAATGTTATTAGAGAGTAGCATACAAAGGAATGAAGGAGAAGGGATAAGGATGACAGAACGATGTTTATATAGGAAAGAAGGAGCTCACCACATCAGAGCACCCTCAGTTAAAACTGGGATATGGGAAATAAAGTAAAACTTTTGCTTTCTACAGAAAAGTGGGAGTGAAAAGGAAACGAACAAAGCATTCAACACAGAAGGAAAAAATTATTATTGTGTGGGGAAAGGGGAGTCGATAATTTCACAGCACAGTTTATAAAAGTATTTTTGAAACGTGAAATGTCTGTTTGGAGGCTGAGCATAATTTTTGATAGAATTCTTTTGTTTCGTACATATTATAATTTGTTCACCTTCGAGATACAATTTGGGCCATTTGTATAATTATATTATCATCCTTATCTCTCCTTCTCCCTTCCTTCCTTCCTTCCTTCCTCTTTATGTTTCTCTATAGTAACGACTCTAATCTTCGGCGCGTATATTTGTTGCTATTTATGTTACAAGTGCTGTAAAACTCTTACTAAAACTAAAACTGAAATAATATTATTTATTCTTTCTAGAGGCACCAGCCACCTATCTAGAAACTTGATTTAGCCATTTGTGGAATCGGGCACGAATCAATTTTTAGGCATATGGCATTAATGGTACAATCTTATAGCTTCCCCATTTGTCTTGCCTTTGATTTAAAAAAGATAATGTTTGTGGTGCAAATGCCGTAAAAAAAACTCTTACTAAAACTAAAACTAAAATTATACTTTCTGTATAGAGGCACCCGCCAGCCACGTTTGTATGTTGTGGCGTCAGTGGCCTAGTGGTTAGGTTACTGGACTCGTAATCATGAGGCTGCGGGTTCGGGGGATCGAGCCGCGGGCCCGACGTTGTGTCCTTGGGAAATTAGGTTACTGGACTCGTAATGGTGAGGTTGCGGGTTCGGGGGTTCGAGCCGCGGGCCCGACGTTGTGTCCTTGGGAAAGGCACTTTACACAAATTTTCCTCACTTCATTCAGGTGGAATTGGGTACCCGGCCACAGACAGTGAAAGATCTTGTCGGTATGTTAGTGTTTTAGTGCCTATAAATGGCTGCTTGCACTGCAGGAAGTTGAGGTTGTTTCAGAATTCTCTCAGGTCTGCTGAGGTAATAGTATAGATTGTGACGCGCATAGAGCCTGCTGTTGAGCGGGGATTTGCGCAATACAAATGCTGTCTATTATTAATATTATTATTATTATTGTTTTAGCCAGGTTTGGGGTTGTTTATTTTCATTTCCAGCGAAGCCAACAAAAACCTGCTGGACACCAACGACAACCTGCGAGAGATGATCGACACCACAGCCACCGTGCCGCCAGGCTTCAAGAGGACGGCCTCCACTGATGTGAGTTCGATCTGTACTGTCCTGTGTGCACTCATCTTGTGTCGGCAACTTCCGTTCTTATTTGGTCTCTTTTAATTTAAGGACAAGCGGGCTGACCCAGATTTCCGGGGGTGTCCAGAAATTGTGGCCTTCACCAAAGGTGGGCATTGCCCTACCTATAGGAGAAGTTTGGATTTATTGGTGTGTGTATTTGTTTGGTTGTAGGGAAAAACTCTCCTTGTCTTTTAAAGAAACTGAACAAGAAGGGTCAGAAAACGTTAACACCGATTTTCTCAAAACAGTATTTTTCGGGGTAACCCCCTTGTGCTTAAAAGCGACCAATTTTCCGTAGCTATCATGTGTAGCGCAAAAGTGGCCTTGTCTGGGAAAGCTCATTTTACAGGAGAAGTAAGAATTTTGTAAAAACCTTATCATTTTTAAAATTTTATTTTTTTTTTTGGGGGGGGGGATTATCATCATAGCTATCCTTAAACGTTTGTTCTTCCTTGTTGACATATTAACACAGCCTCTGGGCAATTAATTAGTAAGAGAAATGCGCTCTTTACAGTTAACAAAAATAAACATATTTTAACTCCTACCTCGTAGGAAATAAATAATGGACGTTTTGTAGCTGTATATTTTTTTTTCTTATTCTTCAGGAAAATCTATCAATGTGCATGTGTTTTAAATACATGTATACCGTGTTAAAATCAACCCCCCCCCCCCCCCCCTCTCCAAATTGATTTAAGAATCCCAGACTTGGCCTTTTAGCACGCAACGCCCACTTTGTTTGTTTCTAGCAATGACTTTATTCTCGCTTTTTGTAGAAAATGCTTTCGTTTTTTGCAGAGCAGCTCTACGAAGTACCACAGAAAGTTCAATATACATTGTTTTCAAAAACAGCGGCCAAAGGGGAAAAATTAAGCAGAGGAAGGGCTCAACTATTGAAGTTGATACTTTTGAATGATAAAATGTACAGCATACAAAACGTTTCGTACACTGAAAAGATTTTGGTGAAAAAATGTCTAACTTACATAAATAAATTGTTAGCTTTCCTGTCAATGAATCGCCAGCCAATAGCAAAAATAATCATGGAGAGTTCATATGAAGTTCAAGACTGTCAATAACTTCATACAAAATGTTGATAATGTCAATGCTTGTTTTGTAAGGTGAAGGAATGGGGAGATCTTGCCTGCCATTTAGCTTATAATATGTTCATATTTATGTTATGCTTCTTGCCGCAAAAGCTGGTTGAATAGATGTCTTCTGTCATCCTGTTGAATAAATGCATTCTGTCATCTTGTTGGTATTCAAGTAGTGTATTATGCTGTAAAGCCGTCGCGTTACATCAATCAGCACTAATACCTAAGTGTTGATTTTGATAATTAAGATACTCACTAACTTTTTTTTAAAACGAACAAGACTAAAATGTAATACATAGTATACATGTAGTTTGTAAGATACTCACTAACTTTTTTTTTTATTGGACAAGACTAAAATTGTATACATAGTATACATGTAGTTTATAAGATACTCACTAACTTTTTTTAAAAACGGACAAGACTCAAAAGTTATACATAGTATACATGTAGTTTGTAAGATACTCACTTTAAAAAAAAACGAACAAGACTCAAAAGTTATACATAGTATACATGTAGTTTGTAAGATACTCACTTTTTAAAAAAACGAACAAGACTAAAACGCTTTACATAGTTTACATGTAGTTTGTAAGATACTCACTTAATTATTTTTTTTTAACACGGACAAGACTAAAATGCTATACATGGTATACGTGGGGTTTGTAAGAAAAAAGTTAACTTGTAATCAGACGAACTACATGTTGTAACAGCAGGTTTACGAGGGAAGATTTAGTTGTGTTATTTAGATATTTGTCTGGTATTCAACCACAACAACAAAAAATTTTTAAGGGCAGGCATCATCTCCCTCAGAAACGTAGAGTATTGGAAAAGGTGTTTTATTATGTTTACCCTTGATTAAAGGCTAGCATTATAAAATTGTAAATCAATTTTATTTGGGGGGGGGGGGGAGAGGGGGGCTTGTTTCATGTCCCTTTCTGTTGGTGCAATGTCGCTGCTTCATGCACTACGCACGACATAGTACATGTAGTGACGTCATATCCTAGTGAATCATGATGTCATATCCTTTTGTTACGTATCATGATGATATGATGTCATAATATCTTTATGTGCCGTCTTGTGTTTGTGTGTCGTGATGTTCTGTCGTTATATTGTGTCGTAATATCATCATATCCTTATGTCGTGACGTCATACCCTTATAATAGGCTGAGTTGTCGTATCCTTATGTCGTTTCGTGATGGCATGTCTTTGTGCATCATGATGACATATCATTATCTCATTGGGTTGTCATATTCTTATGTGCTGTGATGTCATGTCCTTTTGTTTCGTGATGTCATATCTGTATAATTTGGCGTGGTGTTATGTGTTATGTCCTATGATCTGATATCCTTGTATACCATGATGTCATATCCTTCTGTATATATATATATA
>NW_004797319.1:85261-91730 GCF_000002075.1 Aplysia californica | reverse complement strand
GAGAGAGAGAGAGAGAGAGAGAGAGAGAGAGTCTGTATATGCTCGACAAGTTCATAAACAAATATTTTCTACCCAAGGCCTCTCTGGAAATAGAGAATCACTCTCCCTTTACCCAGTGCACACAGCAAACAATCAACTCATAATGACCTTATGCGGTTGCGAGCGCCGTAAAACTCTTACTAAATCAAACGAACTCAGTCGAACGGAGTCAGGGTCGGCCAGATTTTCCTCCATGGCGAGGCAAAAGCTACCGCTTTGGCACAATACGAACGTCGATTCAGCTGGTGACCTTGGAAACAGAAGGTGTTTGAATTTAAAGGTTACAATCGAATTCAGTCGAACGCGGTCGAATTGAGCGAAAATTGTAGCTTTTGCCCGTCTATGGAGAGACTGGCTGTCCAAGATGCTGTCAAATGAATTCTATTGGCATTTTAGCTTCTTCCATCCAGCTTTCGGTTTGGGATGAATGCGTCTCAGTGGGAAACGTATTTTTGCATGACTTCTTCTTATACTGCATGTCCAACAGTTTGAAGTTGAAGCGAACAGCCTCAAGATGTTGATGTTATGGGCATTCGCTCTCTTCTATTTCCAATCTTTAAAAGGTTACTCTGTGGATAAATGGATTTCTGTATTGAATGCTTGCACCTGTCTTTGTTCATTTTCCTTTTCAGTGTACAGCCAGCACAAGATAATATTCTGTTTCCATCTTCTGAATGTTCTGGTTTTGCTTTCAAAACGCGTAGATCTTAATTTGTTTCTTAAATTTCATTACTCTTTGAATATTTAATATATGTGTCGCGACACGGTGGAATCAGGCTCTCGTCAATTTTTTGGGCACGTAGAGTTATTGGTGTCATCTTAAAGCTTGTTTACTTGTCTTTATATGGATGAAAACAATATCCATTTATCTTGACTACAAGTCGAGATATTTGCAAAAGAAGGTGGTCGGGGTCACCTGTTTTCAGAGGTAAAATTAGTGAGAAAATGGCCACCAAAGATTAGTTATTTCCTTAGCTTAAGAGTCCGTGGAAACTGAAAATTTACATTTTTTGGTGCCTTTAATCAACGTTTTTTCAGAATAATCCACCAAAAAAGGAGTTATTTAACGAGTCTGAAAGGTGTTGAGCCAAAAAACAAAAATTTAATAAACATTCACAAACCTGTGGAAAAATGCAAGTTTCTTCACTTTGATTATTTGGACGAGAGCCTGATTCCACCACGCTGCCTCACATATGTATTTATAAATAGTGTGTCTTTCTTTACTGGAATTATTTGATGACCATTCTTCATTAATTTCATCTTTCGTGACCTGTCAGTTAATATATTCACCCTTTTTTACTCCCCCCAAAATGTTGTCCCCATTCCCTATCTACCTTTTTAAATCAACCAACTTGGGGAAGGGAATCTAACGTTTTTCCCCAACTCTATTTTGAGTGGGTTTGATGGTTTTGATTGCCAGTTAAAAACATTGGTGTTTTTGTGATATTTGTGAGGCAGCGTGGTGGAGCCAGGCTCTCGTCAATTTTTGAGCATGTAGGGTTATTGGCATCATCGTAAAGCTTGTTCACTTGTGTTTATTTGGATGAATAAAATATCCATTTATCTAGAATACTAGTCCAGATATTTGCGAATGAAGGGGGTGGGGGTCACTTGTTTTCAGAGGTAAGATTAGTGAGAAAATGGCCCCCAAAGATTAGTTATTTCCTTAGCTTAAGAGTCCGTGGTAACTGCAAATTTACATTTTTTGTGCCTTTAATCAACGGTTTTCAGGAAAAATCCATACAGAAACGAAAGGCGTTGAGCCAAAAAACAAAAATTTGAAAAAAAATGCACAAACCTGCAGAAAAATGCCAGTTTCTTCACTTTGATTATTTTGACGAGAGCCTGATTCCACCACGCTGCCTCACATTTAATCTTTTGCTTGCTTTCTCATTTGGAAACTTGCAGTCAGTCCCTACACTTTGCCTTTCCTGGTTATAATCTTTCTGGGTTTGGTTTTTTTCTTAAATTCTTTGATCTAATTGTTGTGAATGGGGACGTAATACTTTACAATTATACGAATGGTTTTGTGGGTTTTTTTACTGATCCCTTGGAGAAACATTATTTGTGTCGCGACGCGGCGGAATCAGGCACTCGTCAATTTTTGGGTATATATGGATTTATTGGTATCATCTTAAAGGTTGTTCATTTGCCTTGCATTTGATGAAAAAAATATCCATTTATCTTGAACAGAAGTCGGGGTGTTTGCGATTGAAGGAGGTAGGGGTCTCTTGGTTTCAGAGGTGATATTAGCAAGAAAATGGCTTCCCAAGTTTGGTGACTTCCATAGCTCAAGAGTCCACGGAAACAGCAAATTTACATTTTCCGTGCCTTCAATCAACATTTTTCTATAATTAAAAAAAATCCACTTATGAGAATGTTTTTTGAATTGACGTACAAGGTGTTGAGCCAAAAAACTAAAATTTGAAATCAGGCTCTCGTCAATATTTGGGCATGTATAGTTATTGGTATCATCATAAAGCTTGTTCATTTGTCTTTACTTGGATGGAAAAAAATATCCATTTATCTTAAATACAAGTCGAGATATTTGCGGATGAAGGAGGTGGGGGTCACCAGTTTTCAGAGGTGAAATTAGTGAGAAAATGGCCGCCAAAGATGAGTTATTTCCTTAATATAAGAGTCCGGGGTAACTGAAAATATTTTATTTTTTTGTCTTTAATCAACGTTTTTCAGAAAAGACCACACAGAAATGAGTTCTTTAATGGGCATGAAAGGTGTTGAGCCAAAAAACTAAGATTTAATTTAAAAAATTCACAAACCTGCGGAAAAATGCCAGTTTCTTTACTTTGATTATTTTGACGAGAGCCCAATTCCACCACGCTGCCTCACATATTCTCTTTGAAGCATAGAATTAACAACCTGTACCATTCTTCTTTCTTTCTTTCTTCTTTCTATTTACCGTCCTCTCCACGAAAAACGCCCACTTCAAAATGTCTCAATTATATGGGGCAGGTGTTTGACTCTTACCAAAAAGAAAAAACTAAGTGTGGGTGGTTGGCGGGTGCTCTGGTGTGGTTTGCTTCTTCTTTCTTATCAAACATCTATCGTCCTTGTCTCCACTTCTTCTTTTTTTATGTTTGTTACTCTCTCGTAACACCTCTATTCTTCTGGCGCTCATATTATGACCTTATGCAGTTTTGAGCGCCGTAAAACCTCTACTAAAACTTAGAAAATTAAGTATAAAAATAAAATCTTTGTCAAAAAATTCTTTTTCAGAATTGCCCTCACTTTTAGCCAAAAGTTATCGTCCTAATTTTTCCTCCTTCTTTTTTGTGTTAGTTACTCTCTTGTAACTCCTCTACTTTTCGGCACTCATATATGACTCATCTGTGTTACAAGTGCCGCCAAACGCGTACTAAAACAAAACGAGAAGTAAATTGCCAAAGCTGCATTTCAGTATATCATCATCATTATCATCATCATCATCATCATCATCATCATCATCATCATCATCATCATCATCATCCAGTGCCAGATCTGCGACAGACATCGGCGATCATTGTTTTCCATTCATTCCTTTGCTCGGATGCTCTCAAAAAAGCTACGTTTCCCTGATCTTTCCCTGTTACCCATTTGTTTAGGTTCCCTAAGTATGTTGTTCTGGGCCTACCCCTGCCTCGCTTGTCCTCAATTTTGCCAGTGAGAGCTAGATGTTCAAGACCCTTATGTCTATTCAGGTGTCCCAAAAACTGCATTTGTCGTTTCCTGATTGTTTATAACAGTGAGCGTCTCACGTGGGCTTCATCAAGCACTACCTCATTTGATTTCTTTATTCTTTTCCTTCCACGATACTCTTAGCAGTCTCATAAGAACCACATTTCTGTTGCTTCTATTTTAATTTATTTAAGTATAATGTTACTGAAATGTGTGCTATCTTTTAAAGATGATATTGTGACCAGAATGTCTAATTATTGTTTTCTCCATGTTTTCCTTTTGTTCCAGTCTGGAGCCAGCGGGAGAAGTAACAGAAGCGCCTCCCCAAATTTCCCGCGTAAAGGTTCAGTGATGAGCGACTACATAGACACGTCACCTGGGTGAGCAAGTCAGACAGAGTTTTAAGTCTAAAAACGTCTCAAATCATAAGTGTTCCACAGATATAGCCGGTGGGTGGTTGGCGGGTGCTCTGGTGTTGTTTGCTCCTTCTTTCCTGTCAAACATCTGTTGTCCTTATCTTTCCGTCCTGTCAGAGTCAAATTTTAACGTTGGCTATTGTTGAATGCGCGTTATAAGGCTTTTGTGGTTGGCTGTTTTGTTATTGTTTTTACGTCGAGCTGGGGCTTTTAAATCTGATTTGTGGGTGGTTGGCGGGTGCTCTGGTGTGGTCTACTTCTTCTTTCCTATCTAACATCTATCGTCCCTGCCTTCCTATGCAGACGTACAGAGAAAAAAGAGCTCATCTAACCTCGGAACATATGACCTAATTGTGTTGCAAATGCCGTAAAACTCTCACTCACAACCCCCCTTTCCCCTCCCCGTGCACAGAAGGTGAGCGATGGGTGTACTCTAGTGTGGTTTGCTTCTTCTTTCCTATCAAACATAGATATATTGTCCTTATCTCCCCTCCTTCTTTTTTATGTTTGTTACTTTCTTGTAACACCTCTCATCTTCTGGCGCTCATATGACCGTATGCAGTTGCGAGCGCCGTAAAACCTCTAATAAAACTATAAAATCTGATTATGTTAATTATGTTTACAGTTAATTTTACAGCAGATTTTATGGTAAAAAGACATGATCTTCTGGAGTGAATTGCTAAAGCCGAAATAATGTCTAAATTGAGAAATGAATATTATATTCATTCTGTTGGAGTAAAAACAGCGTGTTGGATCTTTAGAACTGAGATGTTTTTCAAATGTAAATTGATTGTACTTCGAAATTTTGTCGCAACTTTATTAATTCTTTGCCCCCAAACTATGACGATTGGTCCCATCAACGATTTTTTTTTTTTTTAATTTTTTTTTTTGGGGGGGGGGTGGTGAGGTTGTTACTTTTGTTTTTTTCTTTTGCTTATAATATATATATACGTTTGTTTTATTTTCTGTTTTGTGTTTTGTGGGGGGTGGGGGGGGGGGTTGCGTGCATCTCTTCATGTTTCTATGTGTGTAAATTGTTGTTGTTTTTTTGTTTTG
Source organism: Aplysia californica (assembly GCF_000002075.1). Classification (NCBI taxonomy): domain Eukaryota; kingdom Metazoa; phylum Mollusca; class Gastropoda; order Aplysiida; family Aplysiidae; genus Aplysia; species Aplysia californica. The sequence continues at coordinate 86,544 of NW_004797319.1, read as the reverse complement.
TTTGGATGTGAGGGGTGGGGTGTTTGGGGTTTGTTTTTTGTTTTGTTGTTCGAAGGATTCATTTGTTCCTCTTTTAAATAATCTAAATGATCTTTGTTTTTTCCCTTGCTTGTCAGGAACCGACCGCTGTTGCACGCCACCCTGCACGAGGAGACAGGGATGATGCCCAGATTTCTGGCTCTGAACCACATCGAGAGCTGTGATGACGACAACATCGCAGAGGATCTAGGTGACCAACACGTTTTTCTCTCTCCGGGTATTTCATCTCTCATTCCATAATATTTTCATATATATTGTTATATATCTATATTATTATTATTATTGTACCATTTGGTTTTTGATTTTTTTGGTGGTAATTTTTTGTGTGTGTTATATTTTCATATATATATATATATCTAAATGTATTATTACACCATTTGGTTTGGATTTTTTTTTAAATAATTTTTTTTGAATTTTCTAATTTGATTTTACTTTGTTTGTGCGTTACATTTTCGTATATTATATTATACCATTTGGTTTGGATTTTTGTGTGTGTGTGTGTGTGTGTTATTTTTAAAAAATAATTTGGTTTGATTTTGTTTGTGTGTGTTTGTTTTTAGTTTCGTAGTATTGAGTTTGTGTGTCAATGCAATGAGATCAGTTTTCTCGAAATTTTTGAAATTCTAGAAAAGTGGTTTGTTTCCTCCAAATGTTTTGTATTTTTTTTTTAATATGGCATTTTGTGATTTTATTTTATTCTTCTTTCTTTCTTTCTTGTTTCTTTCTTTAAGGGAGGGGGTGAGAGGGAGGGGGCGTTTTAGACAAGTGATTTGATAAGTTCCTTTAATGTTGAAAATAAGTGACGCCCACAAGATGATAAAAGTTTCAGGTTTGCGCATAGATAGTTATGTTTGACTAGTACACAATGGCGTCATCATTCAGTATTGAAATTTCATGAGAAAAGTCAAAGCCCGGGAGAAGACAGTGTCAAAGTCCCTATGCCATATTGTCGAGATATAAACTTACAAAATTACCCACCCACCATCTCCCCTCTCAGAGATAGTTACTATGGATATAATATAAACCTGCAAAATTACTCATCTCCCCCCCCTCCCCTCTTAGAGAAAGTTACTATCGAGATATAAATTGGCAATATTACCCACCTACCATCTCCCCTCTCAGAGATAGTTACTATCAAGATATAAATTGACAAAATTACCCACCTACCATCTCCCCTCTCAGAGATAGTTACTCTGGAGATAATATAAATTGACAATATTAAAAAATTACACACCACCTCCCCC
>NW_004797319.1:80627-84618 GCF_000002075.1 Aplysia californica | reverse complement strand
CCCACCCTCCTCCCCTCTCAGAGATGCAAGCTCCCACCCGCAGCCCCGCGCGCAAGAGAAGTAGCGAGTTGAGACATAGATCTATCTCTGACCGACATCTCCGCAGGTTTCGACACTGGCACTTGTGTAAATCGTGAATTTTGCTCGTGTTTAACCAGATTTTCATCGCCTACCACATAGCAGACTTCAACATTATTAAGTTAAGGACCACCTTGACAGACAGCCCTGATTCTATTATCTCTTTGTGGTGGCCGAATTTTGCTATTCAAAAGGCTTTTTAATGGCTGCATCGATCGACGTGCGGTTTTCGCCAAAAAATTCTTTAAAATATTCTCCAGAGCATGACGCCCTCCGTGTTTCCGTTTAGAGACAGTTTTGCTGCAAAAAGCTAGATTTCTTTATTTCGCTGATCGCTTTTGTAGGCCGACGCTTCTGTCTTTGTAATTTTAGAAAATCCGGAAGTGATATTTCGTGAGGCGCATTTTGTTTTCAGAGTATAGATCTAGACCTTATAATTCTCTCAAGATGTATTTTCCCATTCCAGTCGAGTGTAAATATAGTAGGCCAATGACTTTTAGTTGATATTAAAGCACAGATCATTCCTTTCATCGAAAGGGGGCCCAGCTTGTTGTTTTTTTTAATCCGAAAAAGGGACTGCAAGGAATGTTTCAAAATCTTTTGCTCTGAAAGTGTTAATAGGTTATCAATGCGCACTGAAAAGCTTCCAAAATGGGGGAAAAACCACCACGTGCATCACGGAAATTCTCGGGGAATTTTAGCCGAATTTGATTTTTTTTTATCGACTTGTGTGCGAAACCACGGACATTCCTCAGTTAAAATTTCTGGTGCACGTCATAAACGGGCGTATAATCCCGAACTGTGCTTACTTTCGTAGCATGAGCAATAAAAAAAAAAGCCTCCGTTTGCGCAAAATTCAGTGTCGCATTAATATGCCACCAAGACGAAAGCTGAGAGACTTTGATCGTGCCTGAGCTATGACATAGTTGTAGGATGGAGTTGGAGCCCGAGAAGTTGCCAAAAGGCTTGCAGTGTCAGACTCGGTCATTGTCCGCCTGTGGCCGCGCCATCAAGCCACTGGATCAGTCCAAGAACGTCCACGTGCAGGTCGACCCAAGAAGACCACTCAGAGTGTTTGCAAGTGGTCCTTAACTTATGTTGAAGGCTGTAGCAGCTGGACTTTATTTGTTTGAGTAATGAGAGCTTTGGTAGAAACATCTTGCCTCCACGGCTTTGATTGAATAACATGATCATTATTTTAACAAACTGCGTCGTTTTATTTTTATTATAGCATTTTGGTCGAAGTAATTAATTTTTACTGCCTTACTGTGAATAACAAGCTTAATCAAAATTTATATTTCAGTTTTTGTTATATAAGCTTGACCTAAATAGTTGTCATAGAGCACTAAGTAGACTTTGACTGAAATAGTTGGGGTTTTCTTTGGTATTACCGAGTGGTGGGGCAGGTGAAAACACAGGTACCGGTGCGGTATCGTTCCTTTCGGAATTACTTACTTGAATGTAGAACTGGGGTCTTATGGACATAGGGTGCTCCATGCTTCCTCGCCCCTCTTCATGAGGGTCCATTCCAGTGTGGGCAGACAGATTGTCTCCATCATCAGCTGGTTGTTGTAGCGTCTGATGAGGTCACGCAGCCTGCTCCTCCTACCTTCACCAGGCTGCACTCCTTTCGCAATCACAGCCTCGTTCCTTTTGGAGTACACAACTTGCATTACGATACCTTCAACTAACATGAGTACTACCTTTTGGAGCACACAGCGAAACGTTTTTAGAGAACTACGAGCATTACAGCGTGCCTGTTCGTTCTTTGGCTCGTATTCTTAGATCTTGAACCTGATAGAAATACGTACCGTAGGCCCTACCTGTAGTGTGCATGCTTGTCTGTGGCTATTGGTTGTATGAACCAACACAGTTTACTGGGAAAACCGCTCACGAACCTGGATACATGTTGCGGGTGATTGATGGGTGCCCTGATTTTTGCCGGAAGCTCCTTCTACTTCGTCGCAGAAATGTCTTCTTTTTTGTTCCTTCCTAATTTGTGTTTGGCAAATTGTAACTGTTGTCCAACTATCTTGCTTTAAAGTACATGTAAGACTACAGGGGGAAAACAACTGTAGTCACAAACTGAAAATTGCGAGGATACCAATTATGAACGCTTGTTGGCTCATAACTGTATTTCTGTTCAACTGTTGGTTGATTATTGTTGTTGTTAGATTTCCCATTCAACAACACTTAACAGTAAACCATCAGTCAAACAAATATGAAGTTATGAGTCCACAAAGTTTTAAAATTGGCACCCTCACAATTTCCGGTTTGTGACTACAGTCGTTTTCCTCCTGTGCTCTTCGTATATCTTTGCCAATAGCATGAGTGTGAGATGTGATAGAATGATAAGAGTTTACAAGAAATGCTTTCCCTCAAAGCGATAAGTAGGGCCTATATTGTTGGCATTCAAACAACAAAGTTCCATGAACGAACCCATTCATCCCTTCAGCTGACCATGAGTGTTTGCCCTATGCAACTGGGAGCTTGTCCAAATGTAGACTCTGTATCATCAGAAACTTTGAGTATCTGAAAAAGAGCTTGCCAGCTGTAATTAAATCATATAATCGCAGTATTTTAGTAAGAGTTTTACGGCACTTGCAACACAAAGCCACGTAAAGTAAAAGGTTTTTAGACAATGGTCAATAACACAGTTGTAATGTGCTCATCATTAAATTAACAAGATGTTAGCAAAGAAAGAGTGGTTGAACTGACTGCATAGCTATAACTTGTACCGTAAAAAATAGAACCTCAAAGAAATAGCTTCCTAGTTTTGCTGTTTATATACACATGCATGTTCATCACTTTCAATTGCATGTAATTCAAAAGTTTTGTTTAACAATGTATCCACAAGCAAAATTTAGCACCCACTTCGCTTTTGCTCATACTTGCATTACGATACCTTCAACTAACATGTTACCTAATAATATGCAACTGCCGTGTAAATGCAGGCTTCATGCTTTTTTGCACCAACACCTGTTACGAATTTTAAACTAAAATGTACGCTTTTTTGCTCCGATAAGCATAATCATCATAGCCACATGAAGGTAGCTATGTACGATGTGTCTCTATAGTCTTCTTGCACAATCATGCGTGTACAGCAGTTATAGCGTATTAGATATCACTGACTATGTGTTGCTGATCTGCCTGCGTGCTCCGGTGTTCTAAACTGGCCTATCGCCTAAAGTTTGTCTGTCACCGCTCATGACTCATCAAGCACACTCACGATATACGCACCCTGATTTCAAAAGTGAATTTCACACAGATGTGAGTGGAACTAATTTGCGTTTGATAGTAGTAACGTTGATTGTGTGATTAGTGTTAGATTTGTCTTTACATAGTCCGCTTACATTACTGTCATGTTTACCCATGTGTGTTTTTTGTCTTGCTAACGCTAACTGCTGGAATCTTCTTTGTAGTGCAGCAAGAAAATAGCAGTAGCCTACTTTGAGGTTGTAATTTTCATGCCTTCGTCTGCGTGATTATATTGACAGGTTGTTGTTGTTGTTTTTTGTAGGTTTATTTTTCATACAATACATTTAGAAAGTTATGGCCCATTCAATTAAGTTCAAACATATTTTCGTGTTTTCATTTCTTTCAATATTTTGGATTTTATTCTCTTTCTTTCTTGCATTTTAGAGCATATGTTTAAGCAACAAGCACCTGTCGTGTATGCACACTTATGTTAAACGTTAGGCTATGTCAATGATGTTAGAATTAGTCAAATTATCGATTTTCAGGTGTGTGAGTGTATACGTGTAAGTTATGTACACTATATGTGCGTGTGTGTTTCCGATTGTGTATGCATGCCTCTGTCTGTGCGTGTGTGCGCGTGTATGTTTGTGAGTGCGTATGTGTGCGCGCATGTGCATGCGCGTGTGTTTGTGTGTGTGTGTGTGTGTGTGTGTGT
>NW_004797319.1:73075-76062 GCF_000002075.1 Aplysia californica | reverse complement strand
CTCAAACACTAACAAACTGACAAGATCTTTCGCTGTCTATAGCCGGGTACCCATTCCCACCTGGGTGAAGTGAGGAAAATTCGTGTGAAGTGCCTTTCCCAAGGACACAACGTCGGGCCATTGATGGGATTCGAACCCACAACCTTACGGTTGCGAGTCCGAGAGCCTAACCACTTGCAACACAAATAGGTCACGTAAGTACCGAAGATTAAAAGGTGCCACAAGGGAATAGTATGAAAAGAAAGAAAAAAGAGAGGGATAGATAAGAGCGATGAGTGTTTGATGGGAAAGAAGAAGCAGACCGCACCAGAGCACTTGCCAACCACCCACTTCTTAGAGTACACACACCCGTAACTTGACTGTAACATTACTTCTTCAATAAAGACCCACTGGCTTTTAAGGCGCCAAGAAAGAGGCAGCAGAATACTCCAATTCCATGTCTATTTGAGCATTTGAGGAAGAGAGAAAGGCAGAGAAGGAGATGGGAGTTTTACATCGCAGGTTGGACAGGGAAGACGATGGGTGACGATCTGAGGAAAGCAGAGGACAAAGAGAAATGTCGAGAGCTGGTTGTCAGATGCAGTGGTGCTCCCACGGTTACCCCACCACGGGATAGAAGAAGAAGAAGAAGAAGAAGAAAGTACCGACGCCTCACTTTTTCATATCGTCAATGTCCAACTCCTGTTGTGTGTACGTGTGCATGGCGCGGCCAAAAGGAAAAGTCTCTTCCACATTATATATTCACTCATTCCATGGGCGCCCGATTAGCTCAGTTTGCGCTATGCTGGTCTACGGAGTGGATGGCTTTGGTTCGATTCCCAGACTGGGTGTTCTTGAACTCGGGCCCTTTTATGGGAAGCATGCCAGTTTGTCACTGGCCCAGTTTGTTACAAACCCAGTTTGTCAACGACCCAGTTTGTCATAGGCCTCGACTGTACCCTGCATGATGGAAGCTATCACTGACTCTCTCAAAAAGAGTAAATGAATGATTGATTGATTATATGAATTGAATCTTAGAGGGACTATGTCTACACCACCAATTTGAAGATGGAGAATAAACAAAACCTAAGTTACAACTACAGTGTTAAAGTGCTGTATTGATGACTGTCATCAATACTCATATACTTAAATGAAATTGTGACAAACTGGGCCTGTGACAAACTGGGCAGCCCCCCGTTTTATGGAGTTTGCAAGGCTCTCAACCCAATTGCCTGTGTGCTGTCGGAGAGGTGATAGATGGACGTTAAATTTGGAAGTCCTGCCTCTTGAGTAGCGTAATAGTGTTGATAAGGACTTTAAACCAATTCACTTCCTTCCTTCCTTCCTTCCATCCTTCCTTCCTTCCTTCCTTCCTTTCTTCCTTCCTTCTTTCCTTCCTTTCTTCCTTCCTTCCTTCCTTCCTTCCTTCCTTCCTTCCTTCCTTCCTTCCTCCCTTCCTTCCTTCCTTCCTCTTAATTACTTACTTACGTACAATACGCATTTAATTTTTCTTCGCAGGCGTGGATTTTCAGACTAAGATGTTGGACGTAGATGCTCAGCCTACAGCTTTACAGCTTTGGGACACTGCTGGCCAGGAGAGGTAAGAGGGTGTCGTCATTTTGGGGTTTAGTTTGGTTTAGTAGAGGTTTTACGGCGCTTGCAACTGCATAAGGTCATATGAGCGCCAGAAGATTAGAGCTGTTACATGAGAGTAACAAACATAAAAAAGAAGAAGGGGAGATAAGGACGATAGATGTTTGATAGGAAAGAAGAAGCAAACCACACCACCAGAGCACCCGCCAATCACCCACTTTTTGGGGGGTTATTATTTAGAAGATAGAAAAGGGGAAGGGGGGGGGGTTCTAAAGCAGCATTAAAGTGTCTTGAAAGAGGAAGGAAGCTCAGTATAGCAACTCAAAATTTGTTGGCAGGATACACATTTTTGCAAACCCTTAAATTCCTAAAAGCACTGATATATTATATGTGAGGCAGCGTAGTTGAATCAGGCTGTCGTCAAAATAATCCAAGAGAAGAAACTTGCATTTTTCCACAAGTTTGTGAATTTTTATCAATTTTTTTTTTTTGGGCTCAACACATTTCATGCCCATAAAAATATCATTTCTGTGTGGGTTTTTCTTTAAAATGTTGATTAAAGGCACAAAAAAGTAAATTTTCAGTTACCACGGACTCTAAAGTTTAAAAAATAACTAATCTTTGGAGGCCATTTTCTTACTAATTTTGCCTCTGAAAACAGGTGACCCCCACCTCCTTCATTCTAAAATGTCTCGACTTGTATTTACGATAAACCGATATTTTTTTTTTCATCCTAATAAAGACAAGTGAACAAGCTTTAAGATGATACCAGTAACTCTATCTGCCCAAAAGTTGAAGAGAGCCTGATTCCACCACGCTGCCTCACAATTATCCCCCACGTTTAGAAAAGAGTGAAGTTTCCACGATGTTGGAGATATAATATTTTTTAGTTGAAAATGCGAGTTATGTTATTATAACAGCCATGTAGATAGATCTATGTAAATTTGAAATTATTTCTCTTTGGTATCTATTCTGGTCATAAAAGTTGAATTGTTACTTTTGTCTTTCTTTCAACAAATGGAAAGTTATTTCACATTGTCAATACGGTGTACCATAATTGTGAGGCGTGTTGACAAAATGAGTTACTTCTCACAATCCAAGAATGGAGATATTAGCCGAAAACCGACACTGGGGTCATGATGTATAGATTTTCAATTGACGCCATTTTCTTGAAGTCTACCTTGTCTTTTAGTATTCCATACTTACAAATTGTACAAACTTCAACTATAAAGTCGATGTATCAATTTCCATTAGGCTGAAATCCGAGAAGTAACTCATTTTGTCAGCACACCTCTCAAATTCAATTTTATTTCACATTGTCAATACACCATTTTGTATGTTGTAAAGCGCATAGATCTAGAGCATGCTCTTGAGCATGGATATGCGCTATATAAATGCAAATGATTATTATTATT
>NW_004797319.1:70867-71927 GCF_000002075.1 Aplysia californica | reverse complement strand
GTAAAGACGATAGATGTTTGATTGGAAAGAAGAAGCAAACCACAGCAGAGCACCCGCCAACCACCCACATTGTTAGTGGTTGGAGGGCACCACGGCAGGTATACTTTCTTTTCTTCCCCTCTATAGATTCAGTTGGTGGTTGGCAGGTGCTCTGAAGTGGTTTGCTTCTTCTTTTTCTTTCCTATGAAACATCTATCGCCCTTGTCTCCCCTCCTCCTTTTTCTGTGTTTGTTTCCTCTCTTGTAACACCTCTAATAATATGACCTTATTGTGTTGCCAGTGCCGTAAAACACTTACTAAAACTAAAAACTACATGTATTGTTTCAGTCTGTCTTGCCTTGTTTTTTCACTGCACTAAATGACCGTTATCGGTCATGGTGCCTCTCTATCCTCAAACATCTATCCTTAATGACGTCGGTGGCTTAGTGGTTGTGAGGTTGCGGGTTCGGGGGTTCGAGCCGCGGGCCTGACGTTGTGTCTTTGGGAAAGGCACTTTACACAAATTTTCCTCACTTCACCCAGGTGGAAATGGGTACCCGGCCATAGACAGCGAAAGATCTTGTCAGCATGTTAGTGTTTTAGCGCCTATAAATGGCCGCTTTCACTGCATGCTTCCCAAGAAGTTGAGGTTATTTCAGAATGCTCTCAGGTCTGCTGGGGTAATGGTATAGATTGTGAAGCGCCTAGAGCTTGCTGTTGAGCAGGGATTTGCGCTATACAAATTATATCTATTATAATTATTATTAAACATGAGGTGAACTTTGTGTTCTGTTGTCTGCAGGAAGGAAGGCCTCACAGTAGTTATAAAGTAAGATCAGGTTTAGTTGGCACAAAAATAATTCCACAATTAAAATGGCACCAAATACATTTATTTTTTTGAAGCAACTCCACTCTCTTTCTGGGCTTTCTACGTCCCATCGCCCTTTCTCTTCATGTCTCGGTCCCACGCTTTCTGTGTGACTACCTGGCTCTTTTGGATTCGCTCTTCGTGTCTTCTTTTAAGCCTCTGTCTGTCTGTCTGTCTGTCTGTCTGTCTGTCTGTCTGTCTGTCTGTCTGTCT
>NW_004797319.1:65451-69004 GCF_000002075.1 Aplysia californica | reverse complement strand
GTGGGGGAGGGGGGGCAGAGAGGGAGCTTGTCTTGGTATAGACCTACTAGCAATATTCAGCACTATTTTGAACCTACACACACACACACACACACACACACACACAAACACACACACACACACACACACACACACAAACAAACATACACACACAAACACACACAAACAAACACACACATACAAACACAAGCAGAAATATGTCAGTAAGATCTCACCCGACGTAGATGTTTATGTATAGGTTTACATAAATGTATATACGTTTACATAAATAAATAAATTCTTTCTATTTGTTCCATCAGCGCATGACGATGGTATGCTTTCATCTTGTAGCCTTCATTTTGTAGCAGGCCTATAATAGACTGCGGGATAAACGTTCTCTTTGTTTGTGCATGGATTGACAGGAATTGGAGTTAAGTTTAGTAGGAACGAAAGACCGAATTGATTTTTAAAATTGTGAGGCAGCGTGGTGGAATCGGGCTCTCGTCAATTTTGGGGCATGTAGAGTTATGGGTATCATCTTCAAGCTTGTTCACTTATCTTTATTTGAAAGAAAAAAATATCCCTTTATCTTGAATACAAGTCGAGATATTTGCGAAAGAAGGAGGTGGGGATCACCTGTTTTCAGAGGTAAAATAAGTGAGGAAATGGCCGCCAAACATTAGTTATTTCCTTAGCTCAAGAGTCCGTGGTAACTGAACATTCACATTTTTAATGCCTTTAATCAACACTTTTCAGAAAAATCCACATAGAAATTAGTTTTTTAATGGGCATGAAATGTGTTGAGCCAAAAAACAAAAATTTGATAAAAATTCACAAACCTGCGGAAAAATGTAAGTTTCTTCACTTTGATTATTTTGACGAGAGCCTGATTCTACCACGCTGCCTCACATATAATACATAGCCAAATTGAGATTTTGAGATCGGTAGGCTATTCTGTTTAGAAATAATACAGAGACAAGTTTGGATTGATTTTTAGATCGGTATTCAGTTTCTTTTTTAACTGAATTCAAACGATATCGACAAATAATTACATATTGGATAGGGCCTATCTGCCTCGTGGCATTGTGTACCTATCAAGCAAGCAAATATTTTGTTTTTACATTTTACTGTCGACACTGAGCATACAAAGGAAATGACGATTACCGTTTCTAATATATGTTTAAAATAGACATTATTTGAGAGTTTAACCTTATCATAATGCCTTGATGACATTTTGTACTCCCAGAGTTGTATTCTTAAAATTTTAGAATGTTTCTAGTACGAAGATCTCTTTGAAACTTTCAGTATTTCTCAAAAAGTCATTTTGACAGACTGCTATGCAAAGAGTACAGATCGGATTAACGAGTAAGTTTCCTATTTGGAAAATGGTGGCACAGAGTTCCCCACGTCGTATGGATACGATAGTAAAACACGACGTACGGATAGAGTTAAGTGGTGGCACAGAGTTCCCCACGTCGTATGGATACGATAGTAAAACACGACGTACGGATAGGGTTAAGTGGTGGCACAGAGTTCCCCACGTCGTATGGATACGATAGTAAAACACGACGTACGGATAGAGTTAAGTGGTGGCACAGAGTTCCCCACGTCGTATGGATACGATAGTAAAACACGACGTACGGATAGGGTTAAATTGTCAGGGCATAATATTGTGAAGCAATGTCAAAGTTTAAGACCCTTACAAAAGAACACTCGCGCAGTACCTGCAGTAAAGTTTGATTTTGTAACTGATAGTGGGCTTTCTGCTGGGATTGTTTGGTTCAGTAGAGGTTTTACGGCGCTCGCAACTGCAAAAATTCTGTTGGAATAAAGTATGGGGGCTGTGAAAGAAATATTATTTCTTGAATTATTTCCTTTCTTTTTTTCTGTTGTGCCTTGTTTCTTGTTTCGGTTAGCATTTATTTTTACATTTTAAAAAAGAAGATAGAGCGACAGACGGCCATAATGACTCCCCTCCATTTTGAGCTTTGTCGGGTAAATGGCGTTTGTAGATGTGGGGCTTGGAATGCATGCTGGTGTTAATTCTTACTGGAGAAGTGTACTCCAAATTGGGAAGTGTAATAAATACTCTATCATTATATATTCGCTGTTTCTTCCTCTGTGTATAATAATAGTTGATAATAATAATAATAACAACAACAATAATAATAATAATAATAATAATAATAATAATAATAATAATAATAATAATAATAATAAATGACATTTATATAACGCTCAACCCCGATTAAAGTACACAGGCTCTGAGCGCTTTACAATACAGTACAACATACAACAGTAACATAAAACGTTGTGTTCTGACTAAATGAAAATCACTCCAAATATTCATCTTATTCATTTAAAAACAGAAACGACTTCAGTTTAGTTCGAGTAAAATGGACAATTCTTTTTACTTCACGTGAAAAGATATTATAATGATCTTCAAGAAGATATTATGTGGATCGTAAGCCTACGTGTAGCCTCACGGGAAGTCCCTATATGTAGCCTAATGTATCTTGATGACGGTCATAATTACAGCACTTTTACACTGTTGTTGTAACTGAAGTTTTTTATTCTCCACCTTCAAAATGGTGGTGTAGAGATAGACCCTCTAAAATGTCAATTCAGCTTGTGTTGTTCAATATCCTTTTGGGGGGGGGGGATGCAAATCATAGCAAATTACTTTGTACAATTTCAACAGTAAATGTTATTTCGTTAAAAACAATTGAAAAATAAAATTCAATTCATACAATCAATCTATCATTCATTTACTCTTTTTGAGAGTGTCAGTGATAACTTCCACCATACAGGGCACAGTCGAGGCCTGTCACAAACTGGCATGCTTCCACACGTATCACGTTTCTTAAATTGGGTTTTATTTTTGCTCTATAGCCTAATTTGAAGTCACAGATTTGCTCCAAAGTTTGGAATCTAGATCTTTGCAGGAAAATGGAGCCTACTGAAGAATAGATTATGTCAGAATAATATCCATTATTATTTTGTATTTTCTTACCCAAGGTTGACATTATGTATTGACTAGGTCTGTTTTTAAGCTACAAATTATATGGTTAGTAAGGAAAATGCGCTTTTGTTGCAGCTGGATTATGAACGCCAGTCGATTGATTGATTGATATATCATAAAATATGTAATAATATCTTGTTGGTGATTTGAGGATATGTCATTACTTCTTTTCTTCCCCGTCTGTTACTTCTGTCTGTCTGTCTGTCTGTCTGTCTGTCTGTGTGTGTGTCTGTCTGTCTGTCTGTCTGTGTGTGTGTGTGTGTGTCTGTCCGTCTGTCTGTTTGTCTGTCTGTCTGTCTGTCTGTCTGTCTGTCTGTCTGTGTGTGTGTGTGTGTGTCTGTCTGTCTGTCTGTCTGTCTGTCTGTCTGTCTGTCTGTCTGTCTAGCTTTCTCTGTGGTGTGTCAGTGTGCTTTCCCTTTCCTCGAACTAGACAAAATTGATCAACCGTCCCTAGTTAACTCAAAGCCAGCATTGTTTTGTAGCTGCTAGATTTCTCTCTCTCTCTCTCTCTCTCTCTCTCTCTCTCTCTCTCTCTCTCTCTCTCTCTCTCTC
>NW_004797319.1:44643-64529 GCF_000002075.1 Aplysia californica | reverse complement strand
GTGTGCAAGTTGCGCACGTTAAAGATCCCTTGGTGGTCTAAAATCGATAAGAGTAGGCTTCGGCCGCCACCCGGGCAAAATTCCAAATTTCCTACCAACTGAAAATATTAGGTGTGTCCCGCGCGCTCATATGACCTTTGCAGTTGCGAGCGCCGTAAAACACTTTACAAAAACAAACAAACAAAACAAACAAGCATTCTGCTACAGATATCCGAATGTAGATCTAGATCTAGTGTGTCAGATTACATCTGTCTGATTCCACACCGCTTTATCTGCACCCAATGGGTCATCGAACCTTTCTTTCTGAACTACACAATGTATCTGAATGCCGTAGACAGCATGGGGGTGATGATCTATTTTTATTCTTGGGTTGTTTTTTTTCTTTTTTGTTTTTTTTTAATATAGCCTACGTCTGATTAAGGAGAATATAGATCTATAAGTGATTTCATAGACATTTTTTAAAACTTTTTTTTTATTTGAAGAAAATGTTTTCATTGACAAAAACAATACCATTTATTTAATAACAGGCGTGGTATTTATAAGGTCTATATCTTACCTGTTGTATGTACGCTCGTAGCTTTGCTAGCACTGATAGTGTCTTTTGAAATGTACGTCTTTTGAACTGTATTTCATTATAATATGGTATCTTTTGAACACTGTGTCGTGTCTTTTGAAGTGTGTGTCATATTACCATTATGTTATTGTTATTCTGGTGGAGCTTCCTCCAGGTTGTTATGATTCTATTACAGTTTTTATACTTTGGCAAAAAGCTGTATGAGTTCAAACTTCTTCTATTCTTGGATTTGGCATGTAACCTATACATGTGGATTCATTAACGTATTTAATCGATTATCTACATTCACTTCTTCATTTAGTTTTATTTCTTTATTCTTTCATTTATTTATTGATTTATTCATTCATCCAGCCAGCCATCCATCCATTTATTTATTTCTTTAAATGCCTTTATCATTTACTCTTTCATTTACTCATTCATGCAGTCATGCAACCGTTGATTTATTCGTTTATTTATTTATTTATTTATTTATTTGTTTATTTATTTATTTATTCTTTTATTTATTCATTTATTCGTTCGTTCGTTCGTTCGTTCATTCATTCATTCATTCATTCATTCATTCATTCATTCATTGGTTTAGTTATTTATTTATTTTTTAAATTCATTTATTCATGAAGGCGGAGGAATGTTCCTGGTTACTTTTTAAATCATTATTCATTGTTGGTCTTCTGTTTCCAGGAGGGTGCCCAGAAGAAAATCCCTTTCATGTTGGTGGGGAACAAGACAGACGCTAGAGAGGAGTTGGAGAGTCAGGGCAGGAGAGTTGTCAAGTATGAGGACGGTGTTCGACTCAGTCGGGTAGGTCCCTGGAGAGAGAGAGAGAGAGAGAGAGAGAGAGAGAGAGAGAGAGAGAGAGAGAGAGAGAGAGAGAGAGAGAGAGGGAGAGAGAGAGAGAGAGGGGGGGGGGAGAGAGCGGGGGGGGGGGGAACAAGACAGACGCTAGGGAGGAGTTGGAGAGTCAGGGCAGGAGAGTTGTCAAGTATGAGGACGGTGTTCCACTCAGTCGGGTAGGTCCCTGGTGAGAGAGAGAGAGAGAGAGAGAGAGAGAGAGAGAGAGAGAGAGAGAGAGAGAGAGAGGGGAGGGAGGGGGAGAGAGAGAGGGGGGAGGGAGAGAGAGAGAGAGGGGGGGGGAGAGGTCGAGAGAGAGAGAGAGAGGGGGGAGAGGGAGGGGGAGAGAGAGAGAGAGAGAGAGAGAGACAGAGAGAGAGAGAGAGTGCTGTAAAACCTCTACTAAAAAATAAACAATCTCCCCTCCTTCTTTTCTGTGTTTGTTACTCTCTTGTAACATCTCTTATCTTAGGTACTTATAATATGACCTTTTTGAATTGCAAGTGCCGTAAAACTCTTATTTTTTAAAAAAAAACTTACAACGTTCCATTATCCCTTGGCCCACAGGAGTTGGATGCGTTGTTCATTGAGACAAGTGCGAAGGACGGCTCCAACATTACAGAAGCAGTCATAGAACTCACCAGGTAACTTACACAAGATATTACGCAAAAGCATATCATCAGTGTTTTCCTCTACTTTAGAAAAAAACAGAGATATCACGCAAAATCATATCAGTGGGGGGGGGGGGGGGGTTGCATTAAAAAACACCTACCCCTACCCACCCTTGTGGTTAGAACTTAACTCTACCCGTACGTCGTGTTTTACTAATCGCCTCCATACGACGTGGGGAACTCTGTGCCACCACTTTCCAAAGAGGAAATTATTACTCGTTAATCCAATCCGTACGATTTTCATAGCAGTCTGTCAAAAAGGTTTTTTTGAGAAATACTGAAAGTTTCAAAGAGATCTTCGTACTAGATCTAGAAGTATTCTAAAATGTGAAGAATACAACCACGGGGGTTCAAAATGACCCCAGGGCGTACGGACAGGGTTAACATGTGTTATGTTGTCTTCTTTCCTTGTAATGTAGGTGTCCATGTGGCGGCTATTGACACTAATTAGATTCGGGTAGCGACCGAAAAAATTTCTTCTCTAAAATTGTCTCCTTTCGCCTTCTTTCCTGCTCTCTGGCAATGTTCTTTCGTCTGCTTTCATTTCCACTTTCTGCCCCCGCCCCCTCACCTCCTTTGCCCCCTCCTCTGGGCTCCTGACTCTTTCTGCAGCCTTTCTACTGCTGCTCCTTAGCTCCTCCTTACTGCTGTCTTTCTGCCACACCCCTGATCTTCTGGTAGGAAAGATCTACACCTAGCCTTCTCGGACAAGGGCGAAAAATCTCGGAGGGCCCGTGTGCAAGTTGCGCACGTTAAAGATCCCTTGGTGGTCTAAAATCGATAAGAGTAGGCTTCGGCCGCCACCCGGGCAAAATTCAAAATTTCCTACCAACTTAAAATATTAGGTGTGTCCCGCGCGCTCATATGACCTATGCAGTTGCGAGCGCCGTAAAACACTTCACAAAAACAAACACTAATTAGATTATTCAGGAGGAGGAAGTCTTCAACCCTGCCTGTCACCCCCCCCCCCTCCCCCGGGGCGGTGCTACTGACTGAAGTGTCTTTAGTCCATTCCCAAAGGGCGGGGGGGGGGGGGGAATGAACATCTCGAGTTCCTATGCACAGTAGAATTGTAATAGTAAATGGGCTGATTCATCAATGGCATGCTCATAACTGTGCCTGAACTGCAACAGGGAACTGCTGCTTTTTCTTTCCTAATCCTTACTATCGTCATTTTTCCTCTACCTCTTTTGTATGTTTATTCACACTCTTGTGACCCGCTATTTCCGAGGTGCCTTGATAGTTGAAGCAGACTTTGTGCTGTTGAAGCTAGAGAGATGAGCAGAGTAAGTATGATTCCATGTTAAGACTTCTCTGTTTACATTCACCCCTTGGCCCTCATATGACTTTATGCAGTTGCGAGCGCCGTAAAATCCTCTACTAAATTAAAACTCTCTCTCTCTCCCTTCCTCAGACTACTCCGCACCAATGAAGACATGGAGGTGAAGACGGTTGGCATGCAACTCCATGACATGAACGAGAAAAAGAGCGGCTCTTGTTGTAAACGATAAAGATTTTTGTATTGTTAGCTTAGTAGTTTTGTTGTCTGAGGTCTTAATTTCTGTACAAAGGCACTTTCCTCTCATTTCTCAACATGATACGTACTGTATGACTCAGCATTATGCGTTCTGCATGATGTATTTTAATTTATTGATGGCTGTATATACTGTCATAATATTGTTTAATGCTCATTGTCAATGAAGAAGTAAATTCTGTCCTTTTCAGGATACGAATCTTTCTACTCGACGTTGTAAAACATATTGTAAATGTTGTTGATAAATTATTGGTATCCCTTCCAGAAGCTGACGGAGAGAAGCCATATTTATTATTAAGGATAAACTATAAGTTTTTTTGGCCACAAAACAAAACTGTCAGGCTGGTTTATGTTTTGTTTGTGTCAGTGAAATAAAGTAGCAAGTCCAGTAGAACTCTGCTACAAAGGACGATATTTAACCCTGTGTAGAGCGTAAATTTGACTGGTATTTATTCCTTTTTGCTTGAATTAAGTAGAAAATATTCTTTTATTGGACTTTATTTTGTGTTCAGGGATTTTTGTTCCAGTAGCCAAAGTTATTATCTTGGAAGTGTAATTGTGTCATGACGCGGCGGAATCAGGCACTCGTCATGAAAGGTTGTCCATTTGCCTTGCATTTGATGAAAAATAGTATCCATTTATCTTGAATAGAAGTCGAGGTGTTTGCGATTGAAGAAGGTGGGGGTCACCTGGTTTCAGAGGTGAAATTAGCAAGAAAATGGCTGCCCGAGTATTGGGACTTCCATAGCTCAAGAGTCCTTGGAAACTGCAAATTTACATTTTTCGCGCCTTTAATCAACGTTTTTCTATAAAAATCCACACATGAGAGTATTTTTGAATGGACATACAAAGTGTTGAGCCAAAAAACTAAAATTCGAAAAAAAAATTCCAAAGTGGCCTAAAAATGCCGATTTCTTTGATTTCATTATCTTGACGAGCGCCTGATTTCACCACGATGCCTCACAAATAATTAACTCTAGCTGCGTGTCCGATCAGTGTTCTATAAAAGCCTCCTTAAGAAGACGGTCAAAGAAAGTTTTTTGATCTCCTTCCCCCCCCCCCCCTTACAGCGCCAGATTATTTTTTGCCCTCTCTTTCCTCTAGCCAATGTGACACGTAATACTGGTTCGCACTCATACGACTTTATGCAGTTGCGAGCGCCGTAAAACCTCTACTAAAACTAAAACACGTAATACTGACCAGTCTTTTACTCCTCCAGTCTAGCCAAAACTGACTGAGTCTGAACTTTTTCTTTTTAGATATAAAAAAAAAGAATTCTATACTGCTTTTGCTTGAAGTTTTAGAAGTTGACTTAAACAATATTTGTCAAGGACAATTAGAATGATTGCAGTAAAAGTACCTAACTAAGTCTGAGTTGGTCAATCCTGTAGGATGGAAGATATATATAAGCGACTTGGTCTGGGAGAACAAGAACTGGTGAGGGATTTCTACGTGACTTTGGCTGTAAGGGTCGTGAACAATAAGACAGGAACTCTCGACGACATCAATGAAATTCCTGTATGTACTGACTTAGTTTGCTTCCCTCACTGAGCATGGTTATTAAGAAGTTGTGTTTAGATAACTTGACTGTTGGGTTTGATAATTTTTTCTGATCCCAAAATTGCCCCCGCGGTTTTATGCAAAAAGAAAAAATCTGAAATTATGCAAACTGAGCCCAAAAATGTGAAATTCGGCGATTCTGTTAATTTTAACAAAGAATGAAAAAGGAAAATAATCAGAAATTATACCAAAAAATGATCAAATTTTGCCAAATTATGCGGGGTCTATAAAACCATGGAGACAGCCTAAACAATCTTAGACAGTCTCTACCAGTCTACGCATAGGCTCATGTAGCCAAAAGAAATCAGGAGTCATCATTGAGAACATTGACAATTTTACTTTTTTTTCTTTTAATTATGTTTTTTTTTTTTTTACTCCGCAAAGAGAAACTGAGCTAGATCTACTTTGAATTTTCGAGACACATTCTTTACAGAAGCCGGAAAAATAGAATAGAGACATTTAAACTGGAAGGTGTAACATTATTTTCAAAGATTATTTTGCACTAAAAACTATTCATAACCTAACTGTAGGGGGTGGTGGGGGGGGGTTATAGTTAGCTTTTTTTTATTGTTGTTGTTTTTCTTACCGTGGTTTACAGGTGGGACCTCTTCTGTCCTCAGTGAATGTGAGGCAGCGTGGTGGAATCAGGCTCTCGTCAAAATAATCAAAGTGAAGAAACTCGCATTTTTTTCAGCAGATTTGTGAATTTTTATCAATGTTTTGTTTTTTTGGCGCAACACCTTTCATGCCCATCAAAGAACTCATTTCTGTGGGGATTTTTCTGAAAAACATTGATTAAAGGTACAAAAAAAATTTAGTTACCACGGACTCTTTATCTAAGGAAATAACTAATCTTTGGCGGCCATTTTCTCACTAATTTTACCTCTGAAAATAGGTGAACCCCACCTCCTTTCGCAAATATCTCGACTTGTGTTCAAGATAAATGGATAATTTTTTCATCCATATAAAGACAAGTAAACCAGCTTTAAGATGATACCAATAACTCTACGTGCCCAAAAATTGACGAGAGCCTGATTCCACCATGCTGCCTCACAAATAATATTTTTGAGGTTTTCAAAGCATTCCATTATATCACTATACAAAAACATATCAAGCTACGAGATGCCTTCTTTAGCCAGTATTTCAGATGTTAGTGTACCTTCTGTGCCTATATCAAGTGCCTATAACATTCCGTATATTTTATATTATACTGAAGATAGCCAGTGGGAACCATTGCTTTCCTTGGATGGCCACTGTGAACAACTATGTTATGCTCACATTCCATTTACTGTGCTTGAGTTTGAATTATGTTCTTCGTCTGTAAAGAGGTTGTGACACTCAGTACTTGATGCTGTATCTTTTTTCTCTCTTAGAACGTTGATATGCAGTCGAAAGTTGCCGTAGAAGACCACACATTGTTGCGGCGAAAAGTGGTTGGGTGTTTTGGATAGTGTCATTAATCAAAAAATGCAAAGGAGGAAGAAGGAAACATTCGTTTGTACAGGTGATTGTCTTGGACAGATAGATATCAGAGCAGGTTCATCTGTATTGCTATATTTGATGGCTTAACTGGACTCCAGGGGAGGGTGGGGGGGGGGGGGCTAAGGTATAGCCTAGTGGTTAGACTGCTTGACCCATAATCATAAGATTGCAGGTTCGAGGATTTGAGTCTCAGCTCAATCTACTATTGTGTCTTCGGAAAAAATAAGAAACTTTACACGAATTTTCTATTTGGCTCGGACCTTTCGGAGATGGACGTTAAACTCGGAGGTTCCGCTGTTTAAATGACCTAATACTGTTGATAGAGGCGTTAAACCTATACCATTTCACCATTTTACGACTAGATGTGTGTTATTTCACTAGAGTGGTCCCGTGACAGGACTCAGGGCTGTAAGAAAAATGTTGTGAGGAAGGGGAAGAAGATCTACGGGCCAACAGAGGAATTTGACAGGGCGGGTCAGTATATATAAGATTTTTTAAAATCCCTTGCCCATTTATTTATATGAGATTGACGCCATCTGATTAGGTCTAAAAGAAGAAAAGTGCGTATGATAGTGTCCAATAGTGTATTACGTTCCTACTTAGTATAGCAAGTAACTGTAATAGCAGATAGAGATTCCAGGATTATTGATGTAAGTCATTGGTCTGAGAGCGTTGATGATTTTAGATAATATAATGGTGATGAAGAGTGATGATGTGGGATTGCGTTTAAGTAATGTTAGCGTTAGTCCTATCTTCCTCTGCTCCAATGAGTCACGAGGGACGTGGGCACCCTCTCTCCCGTTCCCTACAGGAACCATATTTACGGTCACCGTGAAGTTCCGAAATGGTGGGCTCAGTCTCTGCTAAGGTGCAGTGCATTAAAGATATATGTCGGCCTCCAAGTGTGATGCGACTGAGAAAAAGAAGAAGAAAAAGAAGAAGAAGAAGAAGAAGAAGAAGAAGAAGAAGAAGAAGAAGAAGAAGAAGATTGAGAAATAGAATCTGATGTCATATTATGGTCTTATCTAGTGCCTTGAGGGTAGAAATCTGAGCTGCAGGCAGCTTATTATGTTAGCCACACAGTTAAAGCATTTTTTTAAGATATTGTTTTGCATCTTGTTGATTCACATTTCATTATAATCTGACTTCCACTTTCTTTTATATGATTTGTAATGATGGCAAGGTTCAAACATGTAATATAAAATACGGACAGCGATATGAAGTCTTGCAGCATTGTGAAGCCAAAGTTGTTCTGTTTTTAAGGATCATTGTAATCTCCCCTTTGTTCTGTTTTTAAGGATCATTGTAATCTCCCCTTTGATTTGCTCGTGCGTTCTTACTCTTCCAGTATAGTATACCCATACCATACCATAGCAGTCTTGTGTGAAACTTGGAAGGGAATGGATAAGATCAGGGTATTTTCCCATCTCTATGACTTCGTTTCGTCGAATGCTCTGTGTGTGTAATGAAACAATATATTTCTTTGAGTCTCTTAGATAGTAACAAAATGTTAGCTCTACGTTACCTCTTGCAGTACATAATTTAGACCGTCAATATCAAGCACAAAGTTGTGTATATTATTGTATGTAGTTTAAAATGTATTGTACAAAATATTGTAAACTTGAATTTTTTTTTATCTTTGGTCTGTTGATGATATTCACTACAGTGACTGCCTCTTTGAGACAGTTTTATGTGTATACCTTTGATCTTCCATGAAAATTAATTAGAGGATGCTGTGCCATTTTGTTTCTTTTGCTTTAAGTTTTGTTTGTGTTTTTAGCTTTATGCTGTTTTTACATTTTTAAAGTTTTGTCTGATACAGTTTGAGATAATCATTACCAATTGTTCACTTCGATGTTTTTTAAATAAGTGAACTATTTCACGTGAAAAACTCAATTTGACAATTGACAGCCTGTTTGATGCAGCCGAGGAAAAAGGAAATTGTTTCCCTGTTAAATAAATGTTTATGATTTATAATAATTCTGAATTATGTATGTATAGAACCCTTTCCCATTCTTTCTCTAGGTTGTTTGGTTGTTGTTGTTGTTGTTGTTGTTTTTGTGTGGGTTTTTTTTTTTGGGGGGGGGGGGTTACTGAGAACTGTGAGGCATGTGAGTGATTTCTGAAAGTCATTCCTTAGTCTTTTTGGTGGGATCTCAGTTCATGTTAGAGCTGGGCGAAGAATCAATTCCGGAACCGATTCCCACGACTAATGCAACGGAAGAAAAATGTTCCCTTTCACGAAACCCAGCATTTACCAGTTACTTCAATCATTAAAATCTTCTTCTTTTAAAAAAAAAAGAATTTATCTTTGAAAAATAAGAGTTGATGCTTCGTAGTGTTCCGAAATCAAGCTTATCCTAAATCCTGAAGATGTTCGGAGCCAACCAGGTAACCACTGGAAGAAATCACATCATTAGAAAGTAAGTAATTGGGATCGGAGTCAATTCTTACGATTCCTAGCTTTCAATCATCGGGAACATAGCTGCCCAGCACTAGTTCATGTATTACTAACCGTTATGTGCAGCATCTACATTGTTCTCTTTTCTCATTTCTTCCAAGTCGTGCATCTGCGTTTTCTTTACTTCAGCGGACCACCATCTGCTGGAAACTGTCTCATATTGCATAAATTATTAAACGGTTTTTGTCAATGCTTCTACTTCCATAGAGGAACTCATTTGTCAATATGTGTTGTTGTTGGGGGGTTTTTTAATTAAGCTGGGTACAACCTTTTTGTGAATTTGTCAATATTTCCTTTGGGTTTTTTTAATTAAGCTGGGTACAACCTTTTATGACTCAAGTGCCAGTGTACAAAGTGTTGTCAGGTTTGTTAGGCTGGGAAACACCTGCACACCCCATCCTATTTGGGTGGTTGGTGGGTGCTCTGGTGGTGTGGTCAAAGTCAAAGTCTTCTTTTTCAACCCTCCTGTGTCGTGCTGATTCTCTGCAGTACTGTCCCCGTCGTTTTAATCGAGAAAAATTCTGAAATTATGCAAACTGAGCCCAAAATGTGAAATTATGCGATTCTGGTAATTTTAACAAAGAATGATAAAGGAAAATCATCAGAAATTATGCAAAAAATTATCAAATTTTGCTAAATTATGCGGGGTGCATAAAACCACGGGGACAGGCAGTAAGCTGCAACCCAGTGACCCTGCTCCTATCTCTTTCTGTCGCCTCTGCATTCATGTAAGTCTTTCAGTTTTCTGTCCTGTCAGTTTTTCCTCTCCCAGCAATAGATACAGTATATGGTCACCTGTAAGGACAAGCGGGCTAACCCAGATTTCGGGAGTTTCCAGAAATCTTGACCTACACCAAAAGTGGACATTGCCTTACCTATAGGAGAAGTTTGATTTCATTAGTGCGTATAAATTTCTTTAGTTATAGAGAAAACACTCCTTGTCTTTTAAAGAAACTGAACAAGGGTCCAAAAACTTTAGCTTCGATTTTCTCAAAACAGTATTTTTAGGGATAGCCCCCTTGTGCTTAAAAGCGACCATAGAAAGGTTTGCTACAGAGCTCCTGGCCTGAAAAGGCGAAACCATTGAAGAATCTCATCATGTTGGTTTATCTCAGTGCAATTGTTCACGCCTGAATTTACTTAGTACAAAGTTCTCTGCATCTGTGCAAATTCTCTAATTTTTTGTTTGTTTGTTTTTGTTTGGTTTTTAGGGGGGGTTTTTTTGCTCTTTCAATTCCTGTTTCTTGATCATTGCAGCGCTTCTGCTGCCATGATGATTATTCTGGTCGTTAATTAAACATGACAACGCAGACTATACATATTGTCGATAATGTATTGTTTTCTGATGCTACTGTCCATTATTACATATAATATATTATATATATATATATATATATATATATATATATATATATATATATATATATATATATATATATATATATTGTGAGGACGCACATTTTATTCATACTTTGGGTCTTTTGTTATTACTTATTACTTATTTCTACCTTTATTCTTATATTTCTTATATTTCTATAATTTCATCTCCTTTTCACATGCATTATATTATTACATGTATGTAAAGACTTGATAAAAAATATGTTGTACGTATATTTCATCAAACCGCAGACCAGACCAACATTGTTGTAACAATTGTCAGTTCAGACTGATCTGTCCGTGTGTACAAAAGTACATAAAGTCTTTGTGTTGATGAGGCCGTGTCTTGTTCAAACTGTAGTACATATTATTATTATTATTCTATGCAATCCTTTCAACCAAAAACTGCGCTCTCAAAACACTCTTTATTTGTTTGGGTAAAGATCTATAGAAGCGAAGCACTTTGACATGATAATGGTTATTTGTGAGGCAGCGTGGTGGAATCTGGCTCTCGTCAATTTTTGGGCATGTAGAGTTATTGGTATCATCTTAAAGCTTGTTTACTTGTTTTTATTTCAATGAAAAAAATATCCATTTATCTTGAGTACAAGTCGAGATATTTGCGAATGAAGGAGGTGGGGTCACCTCTTTTCAGAGGTAAAATTAGTGAGAAAATGACGGCCAAGGATTGGTTATTTGAAAATGGTAACTGAAAATTTACATTTTTTGTGCCTTTAATCAACGTTTTTCAGAAAAAATCCGTACAGAAATGAGTTCTTTAATGGGCATGAAAGGTGTTGAGCCAAAAAACAAAAATTCGATAAAAATCACAAACCTGCGGAAAAATGCAAGTTTCTTCACTTTGATTATTTTGACGAGAGCCTGATTCCACCACGCTGCCTCACATTTAGTGATGGGGAAAAGCGGGATAGAGAAACAGAAAGAACAGAGGGAAAGAAAAGAAATAGAAGGACTTGCCAGTGAGTGGCATTTTCTAACCCCTAGCTTGAAACACTCCCAACTTATCAAGGGGTGTGCGTAAATATCAGCTTAGTCTGGTGTAAAGATAAGAAAAAACAAGAATATCATGCTCCTGGCTAAGTAAAAACATGTTTGAAGGGGATAGGTTAAGTGTGGGGTTTGTTGTTTTTTTTGTGGGGGGGGGGGGGTTTAAGATCAGTGTCACATTGACTCATGGGAATCGCTGACCTGTAGATGATGGAGGGAAAATCTAGGCTGTCCCCGCGGTTTTAGGCCAAAAAAATAATTCTGAAATCATGCAAACTGAGGCCAAAAATGTGAAATTATGCGATTCTGTTAATTTTAACAAATACATGTATGATAAAGGAAAATAATCAGAAATTATGCAAAAAAATGATCAAATTTTGCTAAATTATGCGGGGTGCATAAAACCCCGGGGACAGTCTAGGGTGGAAAAAAAGATAGTGGGTTGTTTTGGTAGCCTCCCTTTTCCAGTTCTAAAACAGGGTTCATTACAGTGTTCACTTTTTCCTCAACATCATACCAGTGGCACTTAATTAAACCCCTTCGACAAGCGGTGTAACGGTTTTTAGGTGCTTCGCTGTCGCAAGCAGAAGACTCGAGTTCGATTCTCGAGTGGGGAGGAAATGTTATCGAGTATCACAATGGTCTTTCTGCTAGGATGTTGTATCCCTCTCAGTACAGCTCAGGTTGGCTCTGCTCTGATAGGCAGGGTCAGAAACCCGCCTTCTAAATTATCAAAATTGGTCACTTTTAAGCTCAAAGGGTCTATCCTGAAAAATGCTGTTTTGAGAAAATCGAAGGTAAAGTGTTTGCCCCTTGTTCAGTTTCTTTAAAGACAAGGAAAGTTTTCTCTATAACCAAACAAATATACACACTACAGAAGCCAAACTTCTTTTATAGGTAGAACAATGCCCTCTTTTGGTGTAGGTCAAGATTTCTGAAAACCCCCAGAATCTGGGTTAGCCAGCTTGTCCTTAAAAGTGACCAATTATATTGATGGGGGTGTAAAAAACACGTACATTTGTAAAAAGACTCCTTTGGTACTAACTGTGAACTCCACAAGTATCTCTTTGATGAGCTCTTGTGAAGAAGCTACTTTCTCCAACACGTTGGCCATTGTTTTGAGAGATGGTGAGACTGACTATAGTTGTAAGTTAGTAAGTTTATTCAGTGTTTAAGGCTATTAGCCCACATCACATCATACAAAACACTCATTTGTTAATTAAATAAAATTTCCATAATGAAAAAGTACAGGTTATGCACATGTATCTCTCTTATCATGGGTCAAACATTGCATATTTAGTATGTTTCTGTAACTGTGCAGTAACTATAGATGCTAGCCAGCAGCCGTGAAGAGGACTCCTTCACGAAGGTGGTTGTGATTGCGAAAGGAGTACAGTCTGGTGAAGGTAGGAGTAGCAGGCTGCGTGACCCCATCAGACACTACAACAACCAGCTGATGATGGAGACAATCAGACTGTCTGCCCACACTGGAATGGACCCTCATGAAGAGGGGCGAGGAAGCATGGAGCACCCAGTCTTCCAAAGACCCCAGATCTACGTTCAAGTAATTCAAGTATAGTTTTAAAATGATTGAAAGGAGCAGGCAGATATCTATAGCCACTACAACTGTTTTATTGTTTCATGGTAGCTGCTAAGTGGTTGGGTGACTTCAGTGATATAAAATTTAGTAATTTTGTAAAAATCAGTTTAAAATAACTGTCATAGACACAATTTGTCATTTTTATTTCTTTCCCCCCTTTAGTATTGAATATAGCACAAATAAACAACAACAACAATCATAATTTATGCTTCATTTTTATGTATGCTCCATTTTTTTATTTCTGTCTTACTGTGTAGTATCCACAAAATCCTCTGTCTGCTGGTGTGATACCAATGTTCATCACTAAACTGTTTTTTTATTTCTGTCTTACTGTTTAGTATCCACAGAGTTCACTGTCTGCTGGTGTGGTACCAATGTTCATCACTAAACTTTTTTTTATTTCTGTCTTAAAGTTTAGTATCCCCAGAATTCACTGTCTGCTGGTGTGGTACCAATGACTGTGTAGTATCCCCAGAGTTCACTGTCTGCTGGTGTGGTACCAATGTTCATCACTAAACTGTTTTTCTATTTGCTGGCCATATCAAAAACAGTTTAGTGATAGATCTTTTAAAGCAATGTGCGGTAATAATGATATTTAATTTTTTTAATTATCATAGGCTGGTCATCATTGTGAGGCAAAACATTCATTATATTGTTTGCTTCATCAGCTAATGTCAATAAGTTAATAAGAACTTGAGTCTATCTAGAGTTTTGCAAAACCTACAGGAATTCTGTGCTGAGAATTGTGGTGCGAAGTGGAGCAGTTTTGTTGCAGGTATTATTGCCTTATTGCTTATGATTTCCCAAGTCCTCAATAAATCAACGCTGTCTCACACGTCAACTAGTTGGATTACTTTTGTGTGTGCTCGTTTTAGGAGTTTGTCGACAGCCCGAGTGTGATCTGCTCCTTCTACTTCTGTACATTGTTTATGTTTTCCAAATCTTCATACCTTATTACATTGTACATAGTTTTCTAAAATCATGATACTCCATATCATCCCAAGCGTAATCCTGATGAATAAAACTTAAACCTCTCTTATCCTGTGGAAATAATACGATTAAATTAGCATTCTCTCTAACAGTTTGTTTAGGTAATTTAAAATGATTTTGTGATACATAAAAACATTCAATATTTGAAAGTCTACCTCTTGTATGACAATTTTCACATATCTTTTGTTTTTCCCCTATTACAGCGTAAAAAATAATTACATTTTTATTCTATATATTAATTTCTCTGGAATCTAAAATATCCTCTTCATTATCAAAAAAGCTAACTGAGATATTAGAATCATAAATACCATTAGATTTTAAATGATTAATTGTTTTACTTAATTGTTCTTTAATTTGCACCTAAAATAACCCATGAACTAGATCTACATCCTTTGGGAGTTCTTCTAACCTTTTTAATAACTCATACTCCTCTTGAAATAATGATTTACCATACACCATTAAATTATCATAGTCCAATAGATTACTTTTTAATAATAGGTTCATTGATAATGATTAGTTTTACTACATCCAGATTTTCCAACAATTATCCCTCTTATACTGTTAGGTATGATTATTTATATTTACCTTTCTATTGCTAGACAGGTTTTCAATTTCTAAAGACATTTTTACTTGATGATATTAAATCTTTTAGCTGTTGATTCTAGTTTAATATTAATATCTTAAATCAGGGTTGCATAAGCTGTTACTTTTTTAGCAAGAGCTTTAGAGAATCTTCCTTTAATCTTAATATCAATATTAGACACCATTGTTCTATCTTCATGTTTCAAAATATCAATACAAAGATAGAATGCATGTTTTTAAATCTTAGGATACTAATACTACTATTAGCTTCTTCTGTATCATAGAATTTCCCTTTAAAATCATGTCTCTTTATAAATTCTAGAATATCTATTATTCTCGAAATCAATATAGACATCTTGGCTAGGATATCTTCTACCATTCAATTCAACATAAATATTTTAAAGATTGACTTTGTTAAATTGACTAGGAATACTATCCTCATTTTGAACTCCTACAATTAGGTATCTTGGTTTAACAGTAGAATTTTGAAAACTCCTGGTAAGCTGTGTTGCATTTTTTCTATATCAATATTCTGTGCTTTTCTACCTCTAAATAGGATATCGATTACATTGTACTTCATTATTTTCTACTAGTCTATAAAATTTATTTTCCTCTAATAATGATGGTTTGATAATTGGCATGTATAATGAATGCTTACTTAGTTCTAGTTTGACATCTTCTGTAGCACCCTTTGCTACTTGTAAAAAGTTTTTATTAGTTTACATCTCTATTTAATCTCAAAGTATGTTTTATCCCATATACCACGTTATTATAGTCTTCCATAAAACCAAAAATATGTTTAAGTGGAACATTGACTGAAAATCTCTTAAAAGTACATTGTAGATCTTAAAGTCATAGAATTGTTTTGATTATTCGCATCATTTTCAGTATCTGGTTGCCACCAAAAACTAAGTCCTTCAGCAACTGATTGAGCTGGAGAATATTTTAACATTCCTACCATAGTAGAAGTTACCCCCAGATTGTCAGTGTCTTCTGCACCCTTGTCATTAATTAAATATTCTATCTTATTAAAGCGATACATCATTGCATTATTAGCTATTAATGTTAGTTTAGTTTCATTATCTGCTATTTCTGTACTATCAGCTTTAAAAAAAAAAACTCTCCTTCAAAATATAGATATCCTTCAGACGGTAAAGTGTTTAAATCCTTTTATTCAATTACAATATTAATTACTCCAATGTTATTTAGATTAGAAAATAATGGGATGATCTAAAAATTCCTGGGGATGAGTTAGACAATATTAGGGTTCAGTTAGAAAATACAGGGAATGAGCTAAAAAATACTGGGGATGAGCTAGGATGAGCTAGACAATATTAGGGTTAAGTTAGAAAATACTGGGAATGAGCTAAAAAATACTGAGGATGAGCTAGAAAATACTGGGGTGAGCTAGAAAATAGTAAGGTTGAGCAATAAAATGCTGGTGATGATCTAGAAAATAGTGGGATGATCTAAAAAATGTTGGGGTTGAGCAAGAAAATACTGGGGTTGAGCTAGAACATACTAGGACTCACTAGGAGAGAGCTAAAAATGCAGGGGATGAGCTAGAAAAATTAGGTTTTTTGATAGAGAAAATATTGGAGATGAGCTGGAGAAATACTGGGGAATATTAGGGATAAGCCAAAAAATAACGAGGATGGGCTAGAAAATACTGGCAAATTTTGGGGATCAGCTAGAAAATACTGGGAATGATCAAGAAATGAGGAACATTGGGGGTGTGTTGAAAATAATAGGGTTGGGCTATAAGAAAGTACTGGTGATGAGCTAGAAAATATTAGGGTTGAGCTAAAAAAAATAATAATAATGGGGATGAGCTAGAAAATATAAGGGATGAGCTAGAAAATACTGGGGATGAGCTAAAAATATTACAGATGAGTTTTAAAAAATATTAGGGGTGAGCTAGTAAAATATTAAGAGTGAGCTAGAAAGCACTAGGGATGAGCTAGAAATTATTGTGGATGAGATTTTTTTTAAATTGTGGATGAGATATAAAATTCTGGGCAATATTGGGGAGAAGCTTGAAAATATCGGGGATCATGGTCTGCAAAATATTGGGGGTGGGATAAAAAGATTATTGGGAATGAGCTAGACAATGGACGGTATAAAAGATCTAGAAATATTGGGAATGGGATTTTTTTATTTTTTTTAAATGTTGAGGATGAGATACAAAAGTCTTGGAAATATTAAGGATGAGCTAAAAGGTTATTGGGGATGAGCTAGGAAATACTGGGGATGAGCTAGAAAATGTTTTGATGCGCTAGAAATAAATAGGGATGAGCTAAAAAAAATAATTAGGGATGAGTAAGAACATAGTGAGGAATATTTGGGATGAACTAGAAAATACTAGTTATAAGCTAGAAAATATTAGGGATGAGCTAGAAAATACTGGGGATGAGCTTGAAAATATTAGGGATGAGGAGGAAAATATAAGATATATACTAGAAAATACTAGGGATGAGCTAGAAAATAATAGGGAAGAGGTAGAAAATATTCAGAATGAGCTAGAAAACAATAGGGATTATTTGGGGTGAGCTAGAAATATTACGGATGAGCTAAAAATACTGTGGATGACCTAGAAAATATTACGGATAAGCTAAAAAATACTAGGAATGAGCTAGAAAATATTTGGAATAAGCTAAACAATATTTGGGATGACCTATAAAATATTAGGGTAGAGCTAGAAAATACTGGGGATGAGATAGACAAAATTAGGGTTGAACTAAAAAATACTGCAGATGGAGCTAGAAAATACTGAAAACTGGGGATGAGCTAGAAAATATTACGGTTGAGCTATAAATATATAGGGATGAGCTAAAAAATATAAAGAATCAGTTAGAAAGTAATAAGAATGAGCTTAAAAAGAAAAGGGAATATTTGGGATAATCTAGAAACATTACGGATGACCTAAAAATGCTGGTGATGAGCTAGAAAATATTCCGGGTAAGCTAGAAAGTATTATGGGATTAGCTAAAAAAAATATTAGGGTACAGCAAAAAAAAGTACTGGGGATGAGCTTGAAAATACAGGGGATGGGATTGTTGATGTTATAAAAAGATATTGGGGATAAGTTGGAAATAATAAGGATCTAAAAATATTGCAGATAAGATAAAAAAAAAAATATATCAAAAAGGTTGTGGATGAGATACAAAAGTTTTTTAAATATTGCTATCAATTTTTAAAAAATTATTGGCAATGAAGAGAAAAAAATGGGGATGAGACATAAAAGTATAGAGAGGATGATCTAGAAAATATTGGGGATTAGTTGGAATATACTAGGGATGCTCTAGAAAATATTAGGGATCAGCTAAAAATTGTTGAGGATGATCTAGAAAATATTGGGGATTAGTTGGAAAATATTAAGGATGATCTAGAAAATATTAGGGATCAGCTAAAAATTATTGAGGATGATCTAGAAAATATTGACGATTAGTTGGAAAATATTAGGGATGATCTAAAAAATATTAGGGATCAGCTAAAAATTATTGAAGATGATCTAGAAAATATAAGGGATCAGCTAAAAATTATTGAGGATGATCTACAAAATATTTGGGATTAGTTGGAAAATATTAGGGATTATTAAAAAAATTTTAGGGATCGGCAAAAAATTATTGAGGATGATCTAGAAAATATTGGGAATTAGTTGGAAAATATTAGGGATGATCTAGAAAATTTTAGGGATCAGCTGAAAATTATTGAGGATGATCTAGAAAATATTGGGGATTAGTTGGAAAATATTAGGGATGATCTAGACAATATTAGGGATCAGCTAAAAATTATTGAGGATGATCTAGAAAATATTGGGGATTAGTTGGAAAATATTAGGGATGATCTAGAAAATATTAGGGATCAGCTAAAAATTATTGAGGATGATCTAGAAAATATTAGGGATCAGCTAAAAATTATTGAGGATGATCTAGAAAATATTGGGGATTAGTTGGAAAATATTAGGGATTATTAAAAAAATTTTAGGGATCGGCAAAAAATTATTGAGGATGATCTAGAAAATATTGGGAATTAGTTGGAAAATATTAGGGATGATTTAACAAATATTAGGGATCAGCTAAAAATTATTGAAGATGATCTAGAAAATATTAGGGATCAGCTAAAAATTATTGAGGATGATCTAAAAAATATTGAGGATTAGTTGGAAAATATTAGGGATGATCTAGACAATATTAGGGATCAGCTAAAAATTATTGAGGATGATCTAGAAAGTATTGGGGATTAGTTGGAAAATATTACGGATGATCTAGAAAATATTAAGGATCTGATAAAAATTATCGAGGATGATCTAGAAAATATTAGGGGTTAGCTAAAAATTATTGAGGATGACCTAGAAAATATTGGGGATTAGTTGGAAAATATTAGGGATGATCTAGACAATATTAGGGATCAGCTAAAAATTATTGAGGATGATCTAGAAAGTATTGGGGATTAGTTGGAAAATATTACGGATGATCTAGAAAATATTAAGGATCTGATAAAAATTATCGAGGATGATCTAGAAAATTTTAGGGGTTAGCTAAAAATTATTGAGGATGACCTAGAAAATATTGGGGATTAGTTGGAAAATATTAGAGATGATCTAGACAATATTAGGGAACAGCTAAAAATTATTGAGGATGATCTAGAAAATATTGGGGATTAGTTGGAAAATATTAGGGATGATCTAGAAAATATTAAGGATCAGCTAAAAATTATCAAGGATGATCTAGAAAATATTAGGGATTAGCTAAAAATTATTGAGGATGATCTAGAAAATATTAGGGATCAGCTAAAAATTATTGAGGATGATCTAGAAAATATTGGAAATTAGTTGGAAAATATTAGGGATTATTTAAAAAATATTAGGGATCAGATAAAAAAATTTGAAGATGATCTAAAAAATATTGGGGATTAGTTGGAAAATATTAGGGATGATTTAGAAAATATTAGGGATCCGCTAAAAATTATTGAGGATGATCTAGAAAATATTGGGAATTAGTTGGAAAATATTAGGGATGATTTAACAAATATTAGGGATCAGCTAAAAATTATTGAAGATGATCTAGAAAATATAAGGGATCAGCTAAAAATTATTGAGGATGATCTACAAAATATTTGGGATTAGTTGGAAAATATTAGGGATTATTAAAAAAATTTTAGGGATCGGCAAAAAATTATTGAGGATGATCTAGAAAATATTGGGAATTAGTTGGAAA
>NW_004797319.1:37722-44543 GCF_000002075.1 Aplysia californica | reverse complement strand
AGATGATCTGGAAAATATTGGGGATTAGTTGGAAAATATTAGGGATTATCTAGAAAATATTAGGGATCAGCTAAAAATTATTGAGGATGATCTAGAAAATATTGACGATTAGTTGGAAAATATTAGGGATGATCTAAAAAATATTAGGGATCAGCTAAAAATTATTGAAGATGATCTAGAAAATATAAGGGATCAGCTAAAAATTATTGAGGATGATCTACAAAATATTTGGGATTAGTTGGAAAATATTAGGGATTATTAAAAAAATTTTAGGGATCGGCAAAAAATTATTGAGGATGATCTAGAAAATATTGGGAATTAGTTGGAAAATATTAGGGATGATTTAACAAATATTAGGGATCAGCTAAAAATTATTGAAGATGATCTAGAAAATATAAGGGATCAGCTAAAAATTATTGAGGATGATCTACAAAATATTTGGGATTAGTTGGAAAATATTAGGGATTATTAAAAAAATTTTAGGGATCGGCAAAAAATTATTGAGGATGATCTAGAAAATATTGGGAATTAGTTGGAAAATATTAGGGATGATCTAGAAAATTTTAGGGATCAGCTGAAAATTATTGAGGATGATCTAGAAAATATTGGGGATTAGTTGGAAAATATTAGGGATGATCTAGAAAATATTAGGGATCACCTAAAAAATTTTGAGGAAGATCTAGAAAATATTGGGGATTAGTTGGAAAATATTAGGGATGATCTAGAAAATATTAAGGATCAGCTAAAAATTATCAAGGATGATCTAGAAAATATTAGGGATTAGCTAAAAATTATTGAGGATGATCTAGAAAATATTAGGGATCAGCTAAAAATTATTGAGGATGATCTAGAAAATATTGGGGATTAGTTGGAAAATATTAGGGATGATCTAGAAAATATTAAGGATCAGCTAAAAATTATCGAGGATGATCTAGAAAATATTAGGGATTAGCTAAAAATTATTGAGGATGATCTAGAAAATATTAGGGATCAGCTAAAAATTATTGAGGATGATCTAGAAAATATTGGGGATTAGTTGGAAAATATTAGGGATGATCTAGACAATATTAGGGATCAGCTAAAAATTATTGAGGATGATCTAGAAAATATTGGGGATTAGTTGGAAAATATTAGGGATGATCAAATAATATTAGGGATCAGCTAAAAATTATTGATGAAGATTTAGAAAATATTTGGGATTAGTTGGAAAATATTAGGGATTATCTAGAAAATATTAGGGATCAGCTGAAAATTATTGAGGATGATCTAGAAAATATTGGGGGATTAGTTGGAAAATATTAGGGATGATCTAGAAAATTTTAGGGATCAGCTAAAAATTATTGAGGACGATCTAGAAAATATTGAGGATGTGTTAGAAAATATTAGGGATGAGGTAGAAAATAGTAGGGATGAGCTAAAAATACTTTGGATGAGCTAGAAAACATTAGGGATGATCTAGAAAATATTAGGGATGAGTTTGAAAATATTTGGGATGATCTAGAAAATATTACAGATCAGCTAAAAATTATTGAGGATGAGTTAAAAAATACTGGGGATGTGTTAGATAATATTAGGGATGAGGTAGAAAATAGTAGGGATGAGCTAAAAATACTTTGGATGAGCTAGAAAACATTAGGGATGATCTAGAAAATATTAGGGATGAGTTTGAAAATATTTGGGATGATCTAGAAAATATTACAGATCAGCTAAAAATTATTGAGGATGAGTTAAAAAATACTGGGGATGTGTTAGATAATATTAGGGATGAGGTAGAAAATAGTAGGGATGAGCTAAAAATACTGGGGATGAACTAGAAAACATTAGGGGTGATCTAGAAAATATAAGGTTTGTTCTAGAAAATGCTAGGGATGATCTATAAAATAATAGGGATAAGGTAGAAAATATTAGGGATGAATTAGAGGATACTGTGGAAAAATAGGGATGAGCTAGAAAATACTGGGGATGAGTAAGAAAATATAAGTGATGAGCTAAAAAATATTAGAGATGAGCTATAAAATGCTGGGGATGAGCTAGACAATGTTAAGGTTGAGCTATAACATGCTGGTGATGATATAAAAAATACTGGGGTTGAGCTAGAAAATACTGAGGTTGAGCTAGAAAATATTAGGTTGGAGCTAAAATAATGTTGTGGATCAGATTAAAAAATATTGGGGAAGAGATTGAAAAGCCTGTGGAATAATGGGGATGAGTTAGAAAATATTGGGGATGAGCTGCAAAATATTGGGGATGAGTTAGGAAATACGTTGTAGTTGTAGTGGGCTTGAGCTAAACAATATTGGGGAAGGTGCTAGGAAATACCGGGAATGAGCTAGGAAATATAAGGGATGAGCAAGAAAATACTGGGGATGGGCTA
Organism: Aplysia californica; assembly: GCF_000002075.1. Classification (NCBI taxonomy): domain Eukaryota; kingdom Metazoa; phylum Mollusca; class Gastropoda; order Aplysiida; family Aplysiidae; genus Aplysia; species Aplysia californica. The sequence goes on along the minus strand of NW_004797319.1, from coordinate 42,169 downwards.
GAAAATATTGTTAATGTTAAAAAAAAGATATTGGGGATAAGGTTGGAAATAATAAGGATCTAAAAATATTGCAGATCAGATTTATTTTTTTTAAAGGTTGTGGATGAGATACAAAAGTCTTTAAAATATTGCTATCAATTTTTTTTTATGTATTGGCAATGAAGAGAAAATAATGGGGATGAGCTAGAAATTACTGTCAATGAGATCAAAATAATTGGGGATGAGACATTAAAGTATAGATTGGGGATTAGCTTGAAAATATTGGGGATTCTGGGCTACAAAATATTGGGGGTGTAACAAAGAAAATTTGGGGATGAGCAAGACAACAATATTAAGGATCTAGAAATATTGGGAGTGATTTTAAAAATGTTGTAGATGAGATATAAAAGTCTTGGATATATTAGAAATGAGCTAAAAATTGTTGGGGATGATCTAGAAAACACTGGGTATGAGCTAGAAAATGTAAGCGGATGAGCTAGAAAATATTAGGGATGAAGTAGAAACTAATAGGAATGAGCTAGACAATAATAGGGAATATTTCGGATGAGCTAGAAATATTACGGATCAGCTAAAAATATTGCGGATGTGGGATGAGCAAGAAAATATTACGGATGAGCTAGAAAAAAAATTAATACTAAGGTTGAGCTATAAAATACTGGGGATGAGCTTTTAAATACTAGGGATGAGTTAGAAAATACTGGGGATGAAATAGAAAATAGTGAGAATGAGCTACAAAATGCTGGGGATGAGCTACAAAATATTAAAGTTGAGCTAGAAAATACTGGGGATGAGCTAGAAAATACCGGTAATTAGCTAGAAAATACTGGCTTGGAGCTAGAAAATATTGTTGATGAGATAAAAAATATTGGGGATGAGATGAAAAATACCGGGGATGAGCTACAAAACGTTAAGGTTGAGCTATAGATAAATAGGAAAGAGCTAAAAAATATTAAGGATGAGTTAGAAACTAATAGGAATGAGCTGTCCAATAATATGGAATCTTTCGGAAGAGCTAGAAATATTGCAGATCAGCTAAAAAATAATATGAATGAACTAGAAAATATTACAGATGAGCTAGAAAATACTGGGGATGAGTTAGAAAATATTTGGGCTGAGCTAGAAAATATTAGGGGAGAGCTTAAAAAACACTGTAGATGAGCTACAATATATTACGGATGAGCTAGAAAACACTGTGGATGAGCTAGAAAATATACAGGATAACCTAGAAAATATTTAAGATGAGCTAGAGATTATTAGGGTAGAGCTCGAAAATATTGGGGACGAGCAAGAAAATACTGAGGAATATTGAGGATGAGTTTTAAAAAAATACTGAGGAGCGAGCTAGAAAATAGTGATGAATTTTCGGGATGAACTAGAAAATACTGGGGATGGAACAAGAACATAGTGGGGAATATTCAGGATGAGCTAGAAAATATTGCTGAACATTGGGGATGAGTTATGAAATACTGAGTAACACTGAGGCTGGGACTACAAAATACTGCGGATGGATCTACAGATTATTGGGGATGAGATAGAAAATACAGGGGAATGCTGGGGATGAGCTAGTAAATACTGGGGATGAGCTAGAAATTATTAGGGATGAGCTAGAAATAAATAATGATGGGCTAAATAATATTTGAGATAAGTTAAAAAATAATAGGAATGAGCTAGAATATAGTGGGGACAGTGAGCTAGGAAATGTTAGGGATGAGCTAGAAAAATACTGGGGATGAGCTAGAAAATAATATTAGTAATGAGCTAAAAAAAAAAACAAAAAAAACACTGAGGATGAGCTAGAAAATATTACGGATGAGCTAGAATATATCAATGTTTAACTATAAAATACTGAGGATGAGCTAGAAAATCATGGGGATGAAATAGAAAGTAGTGTGGATGAGCTACAAAATACTGGAGATGAGCTAGAAAATATTACATACGAGCTAAAAAAAAAAAAATACTGGGGTTGAACTGGAAAATATTTGGGATAAAAAGCTAGAAAATATTTGGGATGACCTAGAAAATACTGGAAATGAGCTTGAAAATATTGGGGAAGAGCTAAAAAATACTAGGGGTGATGTACTAAATATTAGGCCTATTGATGAGCTAAAAAAAATACTGTGGATCAGCAATAAAATATTACGGATGAACTATGGATGAGCTAGAAAATATTAAGGATGAACTAGAAAATACTGTTGATGAGCTAGAAAACATTAGGGAAGAGCTAGAAAATACTGGGAGTGAGCATGAAAATATTGAGGATGAGCTAGAAAATACTGGGGATGAGTTAGAAAAAAATAAGCGATGAGCTAAAATCATTAGGGATAAGCTAGAAAATACAGGCTACGGAGCTAAAAAATATACTGAGGATGAGCTAGAAAATATTATTCACTGCGATGGGAATAGGCCCAGAAACCACTGGGAATAGGCCAGAATTGTTCCCAGTGTCACTGGGAATAGGCCAAAAAAACTATTCCCAGGGACACCGAGAACAGACAGGCCCATTAGATCTAGAATCTAGATCTAGATCTAGGGACAAATGCGGCGTTTCAAATAGCATGGGAGCTATTCAGATCTACATGGGCATGATGATGATGGGTTACTAAATAGTAAATACTAGGCCTAGATCTAGATATAGATTATATATCTAATGTAGATCTAGCTAGATTATTGATCTGGATTCTAGATCCAGATTTTTAGATCTAGATCTAGATCTAGTTTTAGATCTTTAACTTAAGTAGTTTCTGGTGTGAGTGGAAGAATTTTTTTTTTTTAAAGAAAGGAATAATCATTCTATGCTTGCTTGTTATTCAGTCGCAATTTAGATGTACATGTTGATCTAGATCTAGATCTAGATCTAGATCTAGATTCTATATCTAATACGGATTTTGGAGACCACGGTACAGGACAGTGGAAATCCTTCCCGATTCTCCTTTCTTCTAGTCTAGATCTAGATCTAGATCTACGGTCAAGTCTAGGCCCAAAGTAAGAGAAGAGAATAAAAGTACATGTCATGTACTGAACTGAAATGAGAAGGGAGTCTACAGTACACATTAGAATAGAATCTAATCAAGAAATCTAATCTAGAGCTAGATCTAGATCATCTAGGCCTATATAGAGTCTTGATCTTTTGAAAAGCTGCAAATTTCTCTTCAAACTCTTTGAAGGAGGAGAACTTAATTACGCCCGCCGCCCACTTCCATCCTCGTCGTAATTTTGTTTCGAAGTGAACAGAAAAAAATCAAAGGCAAAGACTTCTAGTTTCTGTACCTATCCCCAGTGTCACTGGGAATAGTCAGTTCGATAAATAAATAGTGATGAGCTAAAGTATATTAATAATATTAGGGATGAAATAAAAATTAATAGGAATGAGCTAAAAGAAAATAATTGGGAATATTTGGGATGAGCTATAAATATTACAGAAGAGCTAAAACAAAAATGTGAATGAGCTAGAGAATATTACGGATGAGCTAGAAAATACTGGGGATGAGCTAGAAAATAATCGGGATCAGCTAGAAAATATTTGGGATGAGCTAGAAAACATTAGGGTAGAGCTAGAAAATACTGGGGATGAGCTTAAAAATATTGGGGATGAGATAGAAAATACTGGGGATGAGTTAGAAAAATATTACGGATGAGCTAAAAAAATTATGTGGATGAGTAGGAAGATATTACAGATGAGCTATAAAATACTGGGGATGAACTATGAAATATTCAGGATAAGCTAGAATACTGGGGAATAATTGTGGATGAGATTTTTTTTTTAAATATATTTTTTAACAACATTGGGGATGAGCTAGAAAATATTAAGGATCCAAAAATATTGGGAATGGGATAAAAAGTGTTGTGGGTGAGATACATTATTATTATGAGGAATATTGCGGATGAGTTAGAAATTAATATTGAGGATGAGCTAGAAAATGTTAAGGATGAGCTAGATAATATTGGTGATGAGATGAAAAAATATTGGGGATGAGCCAGGAAAAGTTAGGGACCAGATGGAAAAAAAGTCTTTGGCCCATTGGAATTTTTTTAAATAGTGGGGATGAGCTAGAAAATATTGGGAAGGAGCAAGGAGATTAAAAGTTCTAAGCTCCTTGAGGATGAGCTAGAAAAAAATTATGTTTGAGCTAGAAAATATTGGAGATGAGCTAGAAAATACTGGGGATGTGCTAGAAAATACTGGGGATGAGCTATACAGTATAAGGAATGAGCTAGAAAATAATAGGGGTAAGCTAGAAAATACTGGGGATGAGCTAGAAAATATTAGGATTGAGCTAGAAAATACTAGGGATGACCTAGAAAATACTGTGTACGAGCTAGAAAATAGAGGGGAATATTCGGGGTGAGCCAGAAAATATTAGGGATGAGCTAGAAAATACTGGGGATGAGCTAGAAAATACTGGAGATCAGAGGTAAAAAAAAAAATACTATAAAATACAGAGAGAGA
>NW_004797319.1:36216-37459 GCF_000002075.1 Aplysia californica | reverse complement strand
GGTTGTAATGGGACTTAAAATCCACGAATATTTCAAGTAAGAACAGGAACCCATAAAATTGTGTCCCTTTAATCTAATACAGCCGACTGACTCCGAGCCGACTTTATTTTGATGTGTGAAAGCCGCTTTGAAATTGGCGGCTGGCTGTCGGACAACGCCTCAAAACGGAGTATCGGCAATAGGTAGGCCACCACTGGATAGTTATTTAACCCTATCCATATGTCGTGTTTTACTATCGTATCCCCTGGGTTGTATTCTTCACATCTTAGAATACTTCTAGTACGAAGATCTCTTTGAAACGTTCAGTATTTCTCAAAAAATCATTTTGATAGAGTGGTGCTATGCAAAGCGTACGGATCGGATTAACGAGTAAATTTCTTCGTTGGAAAGTGGGGGCACAGAGTTCCCCACGTCGTATGGATACATACAATAATAAAACACGACGTACGGATAGGGTTAAATAAGCCAATAGTTTTGATAGGGGCGTTAAACCCTTACACAACATTTCACTTACGGTACCCTTAGTTAATGCCTCTGCGGTCACTGAAAACTACATAGATGACGAAAGATAGTCCAACCTGCTCTAACGACCACTTGTCCAAGACAACCATCTGTTCTTTTTTTTTTTTATATAGTAGAGGGTTTTACGACACTCGCAACTGCATAAGGTCATATGAGCATCTGTTCAAGAGGACGGGTCTGACTAAACATTTTGTCTTGCACGCACATATAGCTACCAAATTTGCAGGATCTGCATTTTTTCTTTTATATCTACGTGTATTCTTTGTATTCAAAACAAGTACACAGTTTAAAAAAAAAAAATTTTTAAAAGAGGGTGCGGTGGCAGAACGGTTAGTGCGCTCGTCTCCGAAGCAGAAAGTCCGGGTTCGAGCCTCGGTTCGGACACATATTTTCTTGCCCTCTCTTTACTCCTGAGAAATGTCCCCCTTTTGGGAATGGCCTAAAGACACTTCAGTCAGTGGCACCGCCCCGAGGGGTGATAGATGGGGGTTTTTTTTAATAATAGAGGGTTTTATGGCGCTCGCAACTGCATAAGGTCATATGAGCGCCAAGGGGTGGGTGTCAACAGAGAAATCTTTACAGGGAATCAGACTTAGACTGCTCACCTCTCTAGCTTCAACAGCACAAGGTCTGTTTCAACTATCAAGGCACCCCTGAAATAGCAGGTCACAAGAGAGTGACAAACATACAAAAGAAGTAGAGGAAAATGACAATAGTAAGG
>NW_004797319.1:17715-36086 GCF_000002075.1 Aplysia californica | reverse complement strand
CCCCCCCCCCCCCCGGGGGGGTGATAGATGTTTGATAGAAAAGAAGGAGCAAACCCCACCAGAGCACCCGCCAACAACCCATTAACCCTGGAAAGAAGCAGGTTCGGACAACAGTAAAACTGAACAAGAAGTAAAGGAGCAGACCGCATCATGAGTTTTAGTTTAGTTTAAGTAAAAAGTTTTACGACATTTGCAACATAAAAAGGTCATATTAAGTGCCAAAGATTAGTGGTGCTACTAAAAATAAAAAGTAACATACAAAGAAAAGTAGGAGGAGAGAGAAACTGATAGTTTTAGTAAGAGTTTTGTGGCCCTTACTACACAATTATCTTTGGCACTTATATGGTACCTATAATTATTATAGGTATCATGTAAGTGTCAAATATTAGAGGTTTTACTGGAGAGTAACATGCCCAAAAAAGTTTTTTTGGTGTTTTTTTTAGTCGAGGTTTTACGGCGCTCGCGACTGCATAAGGTCATATGAGCGCCAGAAGAAGATTAGAGGTGTTACAAGAGAGTAACATACACAAAAAAGAAGGAGAGATCAGGACGATAAACGTTCGATTGGAAAGAAAAAGCAAACCACACCAGAGCACCTGCCAACCACCCACATACACAAACAAACAAAAAAAATAGAAGGAAGGAGAAACGATAAGGACAATAGATGTATGGACAGGAAATTCGAAGGGGGCACCCCACATACATACACAGGAGCACCCGCCAACAAGAGTGCCCACCAAAACTTCTTCTTCTTCTTCTATCCCGTAGTTGGGGCAACCGTGGGGGCATCACTGCATCTGAAAACCAGCTCTCGCCGTCTATCTGTGTCCTCTGCTTTCCTCAGATTGTCACCCATCGTCTTTCTTTCCTGTCCACTCTGTAATGTTGTCCTCCCATCTCCTTCTCTGCCTTCCTCTCTTTCTCTTTCCTTGTAAGGTTCCTTGCAGGATTGTTTTGGCAAGTCCTGTGGATCTTGTGACATGCCCATATCATTTTAATTTTCGTCTCTTCACTGTGCTCAGAGTGGGTAGTTGGCGGGTGCTCTGGTGTGGTTTGCTTCTTCTTTCCTGTCAAACATCTATCGTCCTTATCTCCCCCTCTTCTTTTTTAGGTTTGTTACTCTCTTGTAACAGCTCTAATCTTCTGGCGCTCATATGACCTTATGCAGTTGCGAGCGCCGTAAAACTTCTACTAAAACCCTAAACTGTGCTCAGTAGATCTTCATACTGCCCCACCAAAACACCCACACGAATAATAATAATAATAATAATAATAATAATAATAATAATAATAATAATAGATAGCATTTGTATAGCGCATATCCCCGCTCAGCAGCAGGCTCTATGCGCTTTACACTATATTATTACCCCAGCAGACCATAGAACACTCCGAAACATTCTCAGCTTCCCGGGAAGCATACAGTGCAAGCAGCTGAATAAGCGCTCAAACACTAACAAACTGACAAGATCTTTCGCTGTCTATAGCCGGGTACCCATTCCCACCTGGGTGAAGTGAGGAAAATTCGTGTAAAGTGCCTTTCCCAAGGACACACACAACGTCGGGCCCCTGACGGGATTCGAACTCACGACCTTACGGTTGCTCGCAACTGCATAAGGTCATATGAGCGCCAGAAGATTAGAGGTGTTACAAGAGAGTAACAAACATAAACAAGAAGGAGGGGGAGATAAGGACGATAGATGTCTGATAGGAAAGAAGGAGCAAACCACACCAGAGCACCCGCCAACCACCGACGCCACAAGGAAGGAAGGAAGAAAACAAAAGGATGAAATTCCTGTGAAACAAGAGACAATATAGCAAGTTTATTTTGAATGTATAAAGTAGATTATCAGAAAAGTGGTAAAATATGTAGTTTAAAAAATAGTTTTCCCACACGACATGCCTTATATTTCCAGTCTCTCGTTCTCTCTCTCTCTCTCGCTTTCTCTCTTTAGCATCGTAAGCCGAGTCAGGAACTTTGATATCACAAAGACAATAATATTATGGTGGGCATTTAAATAGAAGCTACATACCAATCATCATCATCATCATCATCATCATCATCATCATCATCATCATCATCATCATCATCATCATTATTATTGTTATTATTAATATTTATTACAAGATCCGGGGAAATCAAACAGAAAGATTTAAAAAACAAAAACAAAAAAAAAGACCGAACCGTACTTCCATTAGCCTGAACCAAAAAGGAATGAAGCAGTATATATATAATAATAATATGTATATATATATAACAGGTATAACACTAATACTCAGACCATACAAATATTTCAAATATTTCACCCACAGCGGCTTTCATAGCAACGACATTTTAAAAAATAAAAAGAAGTTCAGGTACACAAAATGGTCGCTTTTAAGCACAAGGCGGCTATCCCGAAAAAATGCAGTTTTGAGAAAATTGAAGTGAAAGTTTTGGGATCCGTATTCAGTCTTTGTAAAAAAAACACAAAAAAACAAGGAGAGTTTTCTCTAAAACCAGACAAATATACACACCAATGAAACCAAACTTCTATAGGTAGGGCAATACCCACTTTTGGTGTAGGTCAAGATTTCTGGAAACCCCTGAAACCTGGGTTAGCCTGCTTGTCCTTAAAAGCGACCAAATGTACATACAAATGGATAGCAGCATGAGATTGGACCTGGGAAGAAGCTATGGACGTGATCAGTGATACCTCATGTTTTATCTTTATTTTATTAAGAGTTTTACGGCAACTTGCATCCCAATTAGGTCAAACAAGCGCCGAAGATTAGAGGTGTTACTAGCAGATAGTAACAAACAAATAACAGAAGAAGGAGAGATAAGGACGATAGATAGACGTTTGATGTAAGAAAGAAGGAGCAAACCACACACACCAGAGCACCACCTGCCAACCACCCACTGTGGTATGACCTCAGGAAGCAGGTTGAGAGATGAAACAGCTTATTAAATAGCTAAGGCCTGTTTGGGGAAACATTATAACATTATTGTAGTAGATAAAGAGAAACAATCCACTGGACGGGCACACTTGCTGGAAACTTTAGTGGATACAGAAACAACATTCAAGTACCGGACAGAGAACCGCACAACTTCTACTACTTCTAGTATTCTCCTTACTTAATGAATTAGTACAGTCTTATAGTCTTATCATCATGGATATCTCTTGATACATACCACACACACACGCACGCACACACACACACACACACACACAATCACATCCAACTAGCCATACACATGTGCATGCATGCATGCATGCGCGCACACACGCACAGAGACACACACACACACACACACAATAAGCACACGAACACAAACACAAACACACACACACACAACAGACATGCTTACAAAAACGTACACACATGACAACGAAATATGTTTTTTTTACACAGCGAAATGTGCGAGCTCACATGGATGAAGTGTACACACAGACACAAGCAGACACTACACAGACAGACATACAATCTGTGCATATGTGTATAAATATATATCATATTATATATATATATATATATATACATATATATATATATTATATATATATATATATATATTTATATATATATAAATATATTTATATATCCAGACTACCAGTAGTGAACAACACAACAGGTGGAATCTACAAGGCGGTCAGTGAACATTGATAGAAAATTTTATAATATGTGCCACGACGCAGTGGAATCAGGCGCTTGTCAATTTTGGGGCATATTATGGAGTTATTGGTATTATCTTAACGTTTGTTCATTTCCCTTGCTTTCCATGAAAAAAAAAATCATTTATCTCGAATAGAAGTCGAGATATTTGCAATTGAAAGAGCAGGGGGTCACCTGGTTTCAGAATTAAAATTAGCGAAGAAATGGCCGCCCAAATTTGGTGATTTCCATAGCTAAAAAAAAAAGCCCTTGGAAACTGTAAATTTACATTTTTTGTGCCTTCAATCAAAGTCTTTCCATAAAACCCACACATAAAAGTCTTTTTGAAACGACATACAAGGTGTTAAGCTAAAAAACAAAAATTCAAAACTAATTTCCAAACTGGCCGAAAAATGCCGCTTTCTCGGATTTCCTTATTTTGACGAGCGCCTGATATCACCACGATGACTCACACATGGCATTCAACGACTCAGGTACAACTTTGAGGCAAAATCATTCCCGCGACAGAGGAGGAGATCACTTATTGCAGTGGATAGAGAAACAACAAACAAACAAACAAAACAAAAAACAAAACAAAAACAAGCAAACAAAAAAGCCCCAAACAAACCACACACAAAAAAGCCACAGCTAAGGCAAATCTCAACTGTTGAGCTTTCACATATGGACTTTTTCACTGCTGCGGGATTACTTAACATTTTGAAAAAAAAAAAAAAAAAAAGAAAAAAGAAAAAAAATTACAGGAGTCTGTGGTGTCATAGCGCAGGTCGAGACACGACCACAGAAATACAAGTCAAAGTCAAAGGGAAAAGTTAACATCACTGAAAATAGTTGCAAGAAACTCAGTTAGTTAGTTCGTTTTTTTTCTCCCCTCATCTTTGTCCAATATGCGCGAAAAATCTAAAGCCCCCCGCTAGGATTCCAGAATGGGTCGTCATTATTATCAGTCAGCCTTGTCGTCCTGATATATATATATATGTGATTCCGAAAATACGCTCGGTCCGAGAAAAATGGAGAAATATCACCATGCTACACTTTATCAACTTCTTTCTCTCGTTTCCCTGTACATTATAATGTTCTCGAGTCTTCTGTCATATTTAATAATAATAATAATAATAATAATAATAATATTAATAATAGATAGCATTTGTACAGCTTAAATCTCCGTTCAACAGCAAGCTCTATGCACTTCACAAGCTATATACTATTACCCCAGCAGACCTGAGAGCATTCTGAAACAACCTCAACTTCCCGGGAAGCATACAGTGAAAGCAGCCATTTATAGGCGCTAAAACACTAACATACTGACAAGATCTTTCTCTGTCTATAGCCGGGTACCCATTCCCACCTGGGTGAAGTGAGGAAAATTCGCGTTAAGTGCCTTTCCCATGGACACAACGTCGGGCCCATGGCTCAAACCCCCGAACCCACAACGTCGCGATAACGAGTCCAGTTGCCTAACCACTAGGCCACTGACGCCACTCTACTAAGCTCTACTTTGAGAAATAGCTGGTTCTACTATATAGTCCAAATCACTAGATTTTACCAGACCCGAAGTATCAAAATTAAAATTTGTTTCGTCTTTGTAAAAACAGGTACACTGAGATTTGAAGACAATTTTGTATATATATATATATATATATATATATATATATATATATATACATACGTACATAAAACCCCTTCGTCTTTCCAGGTAGCTGAACCTCAACATGACTGTCCCGGTGGTTTTATGCACCCCGCAAAATTTAGCAAAATTTGATAATTTTTTTGCATAATTTCTGATTATTTTCCATTATCATTCTTTATTAAAAGTAACAGAATCGCATAATTTCACATTTTTGGGCTCAGTTTGCGTAATTTCAGAATATTTTTTGGCAAAAAACAGCGGGCACAGACATGACAGACGTCGTCAAGCACGCCTGAAAATGTATCCACCACCGTGTAAGTTTAATGCCACATTCACAGTTCACAGAAGGCAACAGGATTTCCTTAAGTAAGTAAAAGTTATGCAGTTAAGGAGTGATCTATGAATGCTCAACGGAAATGCAGCACAGAGCTGACACCGAGTTGCGAGTAACTTTACACACATGTCTGATGATGTCTTAGTTAGTTAGTAGTATATGGTTTTACGGTGATGTCTACTAATAATCTCTAAGTCTTAAGTTTTAAAAATAATAATTCATCTTTACACCCCCATCGACACAATTTAGATCATTTAGGAGGAAGGAAAGGCTTAGACCCTGTCTGTCAAAGCCAACCCGGCCGGATTGGGAAGAAACAACATCCCAGCAAAAAGACGGAGATGCTTGGTCGGGAGTCAAACTTTAGTTTCCTGCGAGCAGTCATGCAGACTGAATGATGTCTGGAATCTTGAGAGGGGGAATAAGCAAAAGTGCCAGTTTTTTATAATTTACAACGCAAACAACACATCAGAGAGAGATCATAAACAAAAGAATCACGAGGGGGGGGGGGGGAGGACGCAATTCATTGGGGCTGGCTGTTCAGATGAATAAACCCAAATTTTTTTAAGTTTTTTTTTTTCATAGCAGTTTCTCAATCTGCAGTATTCACTGCACAAGCTCAAGAAATACTTTATCAAAATTCACAAATCCTAAATGTTGAAAAAAAAACCCCAAAGATGCATACAGTAGGTCTGCACAATTATCAAAATTAAAATGATGAGTGAGTTTTTTTTTCTCTGTGATGAAAAAAAAAAATTTGCTTTCTGGGCTTCCCTCGATCATTTGAACAGCTTACGGCCGCCAATCTCGTAGATTCCTCTTGTCTTACAACAGACAGAAACAGGAGCTTCGTAAAAAGTTGGGGAGGCAGAGGAGGGGGGAAAACCATACAAACATGTTTTTAGCATTTCGAATAAAGTTTCCTCAGTAACACACATACACACACACATTGAAGCAAACACACCGATCCATCCCATAGCACAGTATGTTCCCATCAGATACATACACACGCCCTGACCCAACATATCTGATCATACATATAAACATATGAAAAAGAGTACTGGCCATACAGTATTTCCATCACATACGCACCCCAACATACTTGATCATACATATTAACATATGAAAAAGAGTACAACCATACAGCACAGCATTTCCATCAGATACACACACGCCCTGACCCAACATATCTGATCATACGTCATAAAATAATGAAAAAGAGTACCAGCCATACCGCACAGTATTTCCACCACATACACATCACATACACCCCCGAACATATCTGATCCTACATCATAACATAATTATGAAAAAATTACATCTATAAAGCACAGTATTTCCATCACACACACATACACACGCGCTCTGACCAAACATATCTGATCATACGTCATTAAATATGAAGAAGCACACTATTTCCATCAGATACACACACACCCCCAACATATTAATTGACTGATCATACATCATAAGATACGAAAAAGAGTACCATCCGTACAGCACAGTATTTCCATCCCACACACACACACACACCAACATATTAATTGACTGATCATAAAAATATGTGATACATACACACACCTCAACATATTAATTGACTGATCATAAAAATATGTCATAATAAGCGAAGAAGAGTACCGGCCGACAACAGTATACAACAAGAGTAAGACACAAGCGGTGGCAGTTGTCTCGCTGTCAGAACAAATACTTAGTTTAGTTTCAGTAAGTGTTTTACGGCACTTGCAAACACAATAAGGTCATATAAGCGCTGAAGATTCAGAGGTGTTACAACAAGAGAGTAACAAACATAAAAAAGAAGGAGGAGAGATAAAGAGGATAGACGTTTGATAGGAAAGAAGAAGCAAACCACACCAGAGCACCCGCCAGCCACCCACGGACAAATACTGCGGGGGAGGATGACACGAACGAACGAACGAACCGCGGACAAAGACACAGAGATTAGCAACAACAACAACAACAGCAACAACAACACTCGCAGTTTATGTCATCAAGTTTTTGAGCAGAAAAATAAAATCAATTCAATGAGGAGCGAGCCTGTTGCAAGCAAGGCTATCTCTTAGTTTTTAGTTTTTAGTAAAGCGTTTTACAGCACTTGTAACACAGTAAGGTCGTATAAGTGCCATCTCTCTTAGTGAAGACGGCTGTCATGTGTAATACTCAAACGTATTTGAATACGAAAACCTAGTACAGTACAACATGCACCACGCTGGGTGAAACAAATCCAACATTTTCAAATATTCTTGTTTTAGTAAGAAGAGTTTTACGGCACTTGCAACACAATAAGTTCATACAAGTGCTGAAGATTCAGAGGTGTTACAACAGAGTAACAAACACACAAAAATGAGGAGGGGAGATAGAGATGATAAGATTTTTTTATAGGAAAGAAGGAGCAAACAACAACAGAGCACCCCCCCCTCCCCCCCAACCACCAACAAATCAACTTTTTCAAATATTCGATATAGCTGAAAATCCTCTACATTTCTCTTCGTATAGCATTGATACCTCAGTATTCGAAAATAGACAAACATTTTCGTAGATTTAGTTTCAGTAAGAATTAATGTGGCACCTGCAACACAATTAGATCATATACGGGCTGAAGATAAGACAGGTTAAAGAGAGTAACATACGAGGAACACAAAAAGAGATAAGGTCCGTTTTAGTAAGAGTTTTACGGCACTTGCAACACAATAAGGTCATGTAAGTGCCGAAGATTAGAGGTGTTACAAGAGAGTAACGAACAGAAAAAAGAAGGAGGAGAGATAAGGACGAAGATGTTTGACAGGAAAGAAGCAGCAAACCACACCAGAGCACCCACCAACCTACCCACCTACCAAACATTATTGAGATCGAATAATTTGAACAGAAGTTAACGGCAGTGGGTAGCTGAGAGCCTTCTCTTCAGCTCAACAATCAATATTTTTAAAAGTTTTAGTTAGAGTTTAATGGCACTTGCAACACAATAAGGTCATATAAGTGCCGAAGATTGAAGGTGTTACAAGAGAGTAACAAACACAAAAAAGCAGGAAAAAACAGGATGATAGACGCTTGATGGGAAAGAAGGAGCAAACCACACCAGAGCACCCACAAACCACCCACAACAACAATCAATACAATATAATCAGAGAAGCATTCATTGATCTCTAGCAGAGACAAACAGCAAAAAACACCGACCCTTGAGCAGAACAAATCAAAGCAGAAAATAGATTCCAAGCAGCAACAGACGAGAGAAAGACTTGAGAAAGGCCTCACCAGCTCCAGCAATAAATGGCACGATTCACACACACACGCACATACACACACACGCAAGTACACACTCTCTCACATACTACACACCCACTATCTCACTCACACTCCAACACACACACATTCTCTCTCTCTCTCTCTCTCTCTCTCTCTCTCTCTTTCTCTCTTTCTCTAGCTCTCGCTCTCTCTAGCTCTCTTTCTCTCTCTCTAGCTCTCGCTCTCTCTAGCTCTCGTTCTCTCTCTCTCTCTCTCTAGCTCTCTCTCTCTCTCTCTCTCTCTCTCTCTCTCCCTCTCCCTCTCTCTATCTCTTGCTCTCTCTCGCTCTCTCTCTCTCTCTCTCAAACACACCCCAAAGACCACGGAACATCACATAAGAAATAAGCAGAGTGCCCACAAAGCAGAAAGTAACAACACATTGAACAAGTGAGAAGAACCGACTTACTTAAGCAGCAAACACAGAAGCACACAGCACACCATCTCAAAAACTTACAGCACATTAACTTACAGCACACAAACTCACAGCACATTAACTTACAGCACACTAACTTACAGCACACAAGCTCACAGCATATTAACTTACAGCACACAAGCTCACAGCACATTAACTGACAACACACTTGCTCATAGCACACTAGCTCATAGCACATTAACTTACAGTACATTAACTTACAGCACGCTAGCCCACAGCACATTAACTCACAGCACACAAGCTCACAGCACATTAACTTACAACACACTTGCTCATAGCACGCTAGCTCACAGCACATTATTAACTTACAGCACACAAGCTCAAAGGACAGTAACTAACAGCACGCCAGAAGATTAGATATTACAACAAGAGAGTAACAAACACAAAAAAGAAGGAGGGTGGATAAAGACGATAGACGGTTTCATAGGAAAGAAAAAGCAAACTACACCAGAGCACCCGCCAACCACCCACTTACTACAAATCTATGGACATCTCACACACACACACACACACACACACACACACACACACACACACACACACACATAACTCTCAATCTGCCACACCTTTCCCACACAACCCTCACCCCGTACCACAGACATAATCTGTTGAAATTATTCACAGACAACTCGATAGCCATTTAAGGTCGGTACCAAACGTAGACACACACACAACGAACTGTGCACAAGTTCAATACTAGCTGCTCTTAGATTTTTTTGACTACTGTTGGCAGCTCAAATAAATGTCAGTAAAAAAGAGAAAAAAACACTACTACAAAACAAAACATCACTCTTACAAAAGCAAAAGTAATTATTATTATTATATTGGACCTGCAAATCCTACAACAAAAAAAAGAATTAATAAAAATGACGTATATGCATAACAAGAAGTTTTTAAAAAAATTAATAACACATGGAGAATGCCTAACAAGAAGTCAAATCCTTAACTAAAAAAAAAACCCAGACAAAATAATCAACATAACTGTCACACGACAAGAAATCAATTTTTAAAGCAAAGATCAAATAATTAACAAAACGGCAAAGTGGAAGGTTGGAAAATGAAAATATTGTGCACCGTGTCAAAAACACATTATTTGTGCCCTAAAAAAGTATGAAGCGAACGTTAGAGGAGAGGGGGGAGAAATTCTATACAATTTGAAACTGAAGATGCAAATCAAACAATCAAATTTCGCTAAACAAGGCCCACAGGCCAACAAAACAAAATTGTTATTGAACCGCACCGTTATCGCGTGCCACAAAAGCTTGCAAGTAAGATGATGTGTGTCAGGAGGAGGAAGAGGAGGAGGAGGAGGGGAGAGGGGGAGAGGGGGAGGAGGAGGAGGAGGAGAGAGGGAGAGGAGGGGGAGGAGGAGGAGGAGGAGGAGAGAGGGGGAGGGTTCCCTTCACTTTCTTACTTCCTTGACTTTCTCCTCATTCTAAGGGAAACGTTTTTCCTACACGTGCCGCAGATTTGTAAGGCGATGACGCTGCTGAGGGAAAACAACAACAACATCACGACCAGTGGGAAAAGTTTATTATATCAGCTCGGCAAACAAGAAAGGAAGTGGATATTTATACGGCAGGCTATCGAAAAATCAGAAGTGATAATTCCACGGCACATAAATTCAGCCAATCAGAACATCCGGTCTATTTATAATTAAGCCTATAATCTCTTTTCCATAATTAAGATACCCGTATGTTTAGTTAACAATGTTTATCCTTTGCTATCATTTTGT
The DNA here is from genome assembly GCF_000002075.1 of Aplysia californica. Taxonomy (NCBI): domain Eukaryota; kingdom Metazoa; phylum Mollusca; class Gastropoda; order Aplysiida; family Aplysiidae; genus Aplysia; species Aplysia californica. The sequence goes on along the minus strand of NW_004797319.1, from coordinate 25,003 downwards.
GTATTATGGACAATGATGAAATGTTTTGTGTGATTGTAACGAGAGATTGTATATGCAGAAATTTATTTTGTGCTAGCAAAATGGAGAGAAGACTTGTTTTGTTTTTTTCCAACTGTAGGGTGCCCATTTGCGGATGGGATCGGGTCGGGTCAGGTAGGGATGATCACCCGATTCGTCGCCTGGAAAACACACAATTCTTGCTTTGATACACTTCAAGCAGAGCCTATGCCGTCAAAATATCAATTCCGATCTTTCGACTCAAGACGGCATACCGTATAGGTATCACTTCCGATGTTCAGAGAGCATGCCGTGGAAATATCACCTACGATCTTCAGACAGCATGCCGTCGAAATATTGCTACCCAACAATAAAACATTGTTGGAATTACGAGAAGATCCTAACATAGTCATAAAGTAAAATCCTGTTAACCCCTCCAGGCCCATGCGTGTATATTTTCAGCAGCGCATGTACCTCCAACCGTCCCAAGAGCGTATATTCTCAGTTTCGGGGGGGGGGGTACCGAATTTGCGCAAATTTTCGAAATTGGTAAACATAATAAAACTTTAATTTTCATAGTATTTGTTCATTTACCTTTCAATATTGTTCTATGTTTTTATTTAAACCTCATAACAAAGTTACTACATCATTTTTTACAATGCATGCCTCCTTTTTCTGAAATACTGCTGTATTGGCTGTGACTGGGGTTAAGGAATGCACAAAAATGGCTAGGGCTGGAAGGGTTAAGGGCTGGAAGGGTTAAGAAAACTCGCAAACTTAGAAACCAACATGAATGTCCATCCAGTTCAGCGGAGGCCACAAAGGAATGTTACAAAACTACCGCAATGAACAACATCATGAGCTCACACCCAGTTCGGAAATACATGCAGTCACACTTGAGCTAACAGCCACCTGTCCAACACAATCACTTGAATCAAACAACCACTTCCCACCTCTTGTTTTAGTTTTAGTAAGAGTTTTACGGCACTTTACAACACAACAAAGTCATACTATAAGTGCCAAAGATTAGAGGTGTTACAAGAGAGTAACAAACACAAAAAAGAAGGAGGGGAGATAGAGACGACAGATGTTTGATAGGAAAGAAGGAGGGGAGATAGAGACGATAGATAGATGTTTGATAGGAAAGAAGGAGGGGAGATAGAGACGACAGATGTTTGATGGGAAAGAAGGAGGGGAGATAGAGACGATAGATAGATGTTTGATAGGAAAGAAGGAGGGGAGATAGAGACGACAGATGTTTGATGGGAAAGAAGGAGGGGAGATAGAGACGATAGATAGATGTTTGATGGGAAAGAAGGAGGGGAGATAGAGACGATAGATAGATGTTTGATAGGAAAGAAGGAGCAGCTTCCCCCTCTCGCCTTTTTACAACAATTTTACAACAACACTGTCAAAGCCACCCATGTGTCTATAAAACAACCACACATTTCTCCACGACAATGGATGGCCGTTTTGAACAATTTCGACCGTCCTCGATACGACGCCGATGCGCTGCTGACACTGCTCACTACTACTACTGACGTATAACACACTCAAGATGTCTGGCATCATTCTAAAACTAGCCATACGTAAAAAAAAGCAGTCAAGACGTCAAAAGATATTTGATTGGAACAACAAAAGAATACTTCGAGAAAACATAAAGGATGGCAAGATTTTTTTCTTTCGTAGCCTTACGATCTTTCCTCTCCAACAAGAAATCTAGAACAAGTCCTTACGTCGGCTGTCAACATCAATAATATGGCAACAATAATATATATATATATATGCAAAGCTTTCTAAACACATCTACTAAGTCCAAACACACGCTCATCCATGCACAGTAACACAGCAATATTTCACACCAACCGCAACAGAAAAATAAGTTTTCACACAAGCATAGTTGACATCTGCTTGCAATAACAACAATGCATGGCTATAAACAGCGGTCGACAAGCCCTGTCTGTACTTTGTTAGGTCAAGACTCGGAAACACACATTATATCAGTGTCGAGTGATTGGTCTGTACGGAAGTAAATTGGCCGCAAGCTAAAATAGATGACATCAATATTAAAATTTGCGTTTTGGAAATAAAATCAACTGACTTAATTTAGATCTAGCTTTGATTCCAAATCTGGAGGAGTTCCTCTGACATTAGTATTATCAAAATTAAAAGCTAAAACAAGCATCCTCAACTTTTCTGAGAGATATTTTTTGGATCTTGAAAGTCTTTCTGTCTGAAAGAGAATTTGTAAATTGTGAAATGGTATAGGTTTGTCACTCCTATCAAAACTATAAAAGGTCATTTAAGAGGCGGAACCTTCGAGTTTAACGTCCATCTCCGGAAGGACCGAGCCAAATGGGAAATTGGTGTAAAGTGCCTTTCCCAAGGACACAACGTCGGACCGAGCTGAGGCTCAAACCCCCGAACCCGCAATCTCACGATAACCGGTCCGGTAGCCTAACCACCACTCTACCAACGCCACAAATAGAATTTGACTTGCCACCCAGAAATACAAACACGATTAATCACAGGAGGTCGAATTGTGTAGAAAAACTCTGGCCCAAGTAATCACAATCATTATGCAGACCCTGGAAAAAGTCGGGAGAGTGCATTCATTAGGTAAGGGACCACACGCCTTAAAACAGCACGGGTCTTTGCTATGGCAGACTGACGCAGGACTCCCCCCCCCCCCCCCCCCCCCCCCCCCCCCCCCCCCGCCCACACAAGTGTGAAGCAAAAGGGGGGGGGGGGGAGTCCTCAGACACGGGTGTGTATAATCATTGTGTAGAAAAATAGAGAGGGTTCTAGAGAATTCTAGAGGAAAAAAATAAAGTCCAACATTTCAATCTGTTGATACAAAAAGGCATTAAGGCAAACAATGGTGATGGCATTCTCTGCGTGTCCGCCGTCGCCGTCAGCTACGCACGCACGCACGCACGCGCGCGAGCGCGGATTTCAAGCACAGCCTCACAGACGAAACGGCACGGGCAACATCACATATTATCATCATTATCATTATCATCATTATTATTATTACACGACAGATGGCAGGATAGAGAGAAGAACGCATCGTGCGTAACAAATGACGCGTACTTATTCCACGGTCTGTCAATCAAAAGCGAGGACAAAAACAACGACGCGGGATCCTCATACAATCATAGCACTGCTCATTTCTGTAGGTAAAATATCATCTCTTTAGAAAAACCAAACACAGATATATATATATATAAACAGGAGCACATTGCTTTTGAGCGATTTTTTTTCCCCACCAACGTGAAGAAGAAGAATATGGATTGATCCACTTTTGAGCACCCCTCAGCCATCGGGTAAAGCAACCCCTTACAGATATTATGTGAGACATCATGGCGACATCAGGCACTCGGCAAAATAACGAAATCAAAGAGACCCAACATTTTTCAGCCAGTAGGGCAATTTTGATTTTAAAAATTTATTTTTTTTTAACTTAACACTTTTTACGTCCATTTAAAATCCCCATTTCTGGGTGGATTTTTTCTGAAAAACATTGATCAAAGGCACAAGAAATGTAAAAGTATGCAATTTCCAAGGAGACTCAAACTTTGGGTGTCGCCTAAATTCAGCGTCCATTTTCTTCTCGCGTATTTTACCTCTGTCACAGGCAAGACGCAGATATCTCAATTTCTAATCCAGGTAAATCGGTATTTCCCCTCATAAGCAAGACAAAAGAACCAGTTTTAATTAATTAAGAGAATACTAATAACCCTCATATGCCCCAAAAATTGACGAGCGCCTGACTCCACCGTGTGATGACACACAACATCTGTCCACAGTCCAAGGCATTCAGTCAACTATAGCTCTGACCCTAGAAGGAGGCGGTCGGTCACTCTTTCCGCTTGACCACATTGCGGGATCGCAACTGTTGAACGAAGGAGGAATCTTCCAGCCCGTTGTTGTTGATGCTGTTGCTGCTGTTGCTGCTGCTGCCGTTGCCGGTAGGTTGCACAAACTGAGCTTTCTGCTGGTCCCCCTCAAGCCCTGGTATATCATGCTTCACATCCTGAGAGAGAGAAATGCAAAAATACAGTCACCAATTGTCCGAGACAGCCACCTATTGATGGCGAGAAAAGTGAAATACAGTGTAAATTAGTCGATTTTAAGCACAAGGGGGCTATCCGGTAAAATGCTGTTTTGAGAAAATCGAAGGTAAAGTTTTTGTCCTTTGTTCAGTTTCTTTAAAAGACAAGGAGAGTTTTCTCTATAACCAAACAAATATACACACCAATGAAACCAAACTTTTCCTATAGGTAGGACAATCCCCACTTTTGGTGTAGGTCAAAATTTCTGAAAACCCCCGAAATCTGGGTTAGCCCGCTAGTCCTTAACAGCGACCAATTGCATAAAATCGCCCCCTATCATCGAGAAAAACGGTTGTCTAATACAAGTTGACGCCTAAGACAGTATCATTATGATTTTTATTATTTTTATTCAAGGGATAAACAAGACAGTAATCCTTTGTACAGGTCATTTTCTTTGTAAATAAATTGCGTCTCCTAAATAAGCCTAGAGTTGAAAGGGGGAGTTAAATCTATACAAAGACCAACGACCTGGAATTACATCAAGAGTCTAGGACGGGATAAGGAAAGGTGGATGAAAGTCTTTGTTTCTGGCCTACATCCCGCTGCAGGGTGAGAAAGGCAATGATGATGATGATGATGATGATGATGATGATGATGATAATGATGATGATGATGATAATGATGATGAAACGTTGAGCTATTAAACAAATTTAAACATTTTATATTGTTATTTTGTCTAAAGTTAAAACAAGACTCTCCCTCCTACCCTGCTTACCAAACAATAATGATGATGATGATGATGATGATGATGATGATGATGATGATGATGATGATGATGAAGATGATGATTTGTATTTATCGCACCTTTTGGCATTGTGACGTAGACGCGCGCACTTTGGTTACTATAGCTTGTAGTCATTAGATCTTACATCAATTTTGTGTATGTTCCTGATGACGCCCTTCACCGGGCGAAACGTTGAACCCTTATAAAATTTGGAAATTCTACAAGTCTCAACCCTTTTTTATTTCTTGCTGTTTACAATGATGATGATGATGATGATGATGATGGTGGTGGTGGTGGTGGTGACGATGACGATGATGATGACGATGACGATGATGATGATGATGATGATGATGACGACAACAACAACCAACGACCTATCTAAAACCTAAACCAGCTCATCCGTCCGGCCAGCACTGACCTTGAGGATGTAGAACTTGAGGCCCGTCCAGACCACCAGGCCCAGCACGCCGATGCCCCAGGCGATGGTGATGGGCGTGGGCAGCGGCATGGTCACCGTCTGCCAGTCAAACTTGAGCACAATCAGGAACTCCGTGATGATGATGGCCGCGATGAGCCAGGACTGCCGCCCAAACTTTTTACAGTTCCTAGAAGGGAGGAAGGAAGGAAGGAAGGCAGGGAAAATAGAGAGGTTTTTTTTAGTCTTAGTAAGAGTTTTACTACACTTGCAACACAATAAGGTCATATAAGTGCCGAAGATTAGAGGTGTTACAAGAGAGTAACAAACACAAAAGGAAGGAGGAGAAATCAGGATGATAGATGTTTTAGTTTTAGTAAGAGTTTTACGGTGCTCTCAACTGCATAAGGTCATATGAGCCCCAGAAGATTAGAGGTGATTCAAGAGAGTAACAAACATAAAAAAGGAGGGGAGATAAAAACGATAGATGCTTGATAGAATAGAAGGAGCAAACCACATCAGAGCACCTGTCAACCACCCACAAATATAGAGTTTTGAGTCGGAATAAAGAGAGAAACACATCGACACAATAACGGTCATATCGTACAGACAAAGAAGCAAGACAGAACGACATAAACAACAGAAAGAATGTTTCGTGGTTTTAACAATTGTACCCAAATTCTGTATCATTTATTGATTATTTTTTCAACATATACAATTTGAATTTGGGGAAAATATTTTTGGAGTTCATGCAACTGACACCACAGATTTAATCAAGAAAAAAAAAGCTACAAAAATTGTTTTTCAAAACTTTGAGCTTGCTTCATCTCAACAGCTGTCCGACAATATCTTCCAAACAAAGAGATAACGGTCACATCTCTTCAGTGTGAGAGGCAAGGAGCCTCACAACTACAGCGTGGTTCTCCAAAACTCGACATACAGTAAGTCAAGTTCAACAAGCGTCTCATTTCACCACGATGCCTCACACGTTTATAATAGAAACATGGCCCATTTATGTATTGTTATGTGCAGGCACTGAATAAAGAAAGGAATGAATAAAGAAAGGAATGAATAAAGAAAGGAAAGAATAAAGAAAGGAATGAATAAAGAAAGGAAAGAATAAAGAAAGGAAAGAATAAAGAAAGGAGTGAATAAAGAAAGGAATGAATAAAGAAAGGAATGAATAAAGAAAGGAAAGAATAAAGAAAGGAATGAATAAAGAAAGGAATGAATAAAGAAAGGAATGAATAAAGAAAGGAATGAATAAAGAAAGGAAAGAATAAAGAAAGGAATGAATAAAGAAAGGAATGAATAAAAAAAGGAATGAATAAAGAAAGGAATGAATAAAGAAAGGAAAGAATAAAGAAAGGAAAGAATAAAGAAAGGAAAGAATAAAGAAAGGAATGAATAAAGAAAGGAATGAATAAAGAAAGGGAATGAATAAAGAAAGGAATGAATAAAGAAAGGAATGAATAAAGAAAGGAATGCAAAAAGTTGGAATACTATTTTAATCCTATCCGTACGTTTGTGTTTTACTATCGTATATTCATACGACGTGCAGAACTCTGTGCCACCACTTTCCAAAGAGGAAATTTACTCGTTTATCCGATCCGTACGCTTTGCATGGCAGTCTGTCAAAATTATTTTTTGAGAGATACCGAAAGTTTCACAGAGATCTTCGTACTAGAAGTAGTCTAAAACTGTGAAGAATACAACCCCGGGGGGTACAAAATGACCCCCCCCCAGGGTGTATGGATAGGTTAAGAGAAAAGGCGACTTACGGATCGTCCAGATACTGGAAAACTTCTCTCATGGCGGCAGCTCCCATGAAGAGGAAGAACACGAGCCGACTGAGATTGAGATAGTGCTCCGGAGGGATCCAAAACACAAACTTGAGGTAAAATGTGTTCAGCTCCGCTAACAAAAACTGCAAAATAGGACCATGGAGACAGGCGTGAAAGCAGACACTAAGAGATTATATATCAATGGAGGAGATTATATATTAATGGAGGAGGACGAGGAGGGGGAGGGGGAGGG
>NW_004797319.1:13741-17533 GCF_000002075.1 Aplysia californica | reverse complement strand
AGAAGAAGAAGAAGAAGAAGAAGAAGAAGAAGAAGAAGAAGAAGAAGAAGAAGGCCATATAAGTGTCCAATATTAGAGGCATTACAAGAGAGTAACAAACACAAAATAGAAGGAGGGGAGATGTTTGACAGGAAAGAAGGAGCAAACCAAACCAGAGTACCCGCCAACCCCCCCACTTAGCGACAGGAAAGAACAAGACAAATATGTGCACCAACAAAAACAACCAAGAAGAGTAGAGAAGCAGAACCTTTTCACAGGCACCCTCCAACCACCCGCTCTCCATTGACAGTCAAGCCCCGCCTCTTTAAGAACCTTACAGCATTGAAAGAGGTGTTAAACTCAAACAAGTTTGAAGCAGGAATTGCATAGTTTAGTTAGTTTAGTAGAGGTTTTACGGCGCTCGCAACTGCATAAGGTCATATGAGCCTCAGAAGATTAGAGGTGTTACAAGAGAGTGACAAACACAAAAAAGAAGAAGGAGAGATAAGGATGTTTCATAGGAAAGAAGGAGCTTGTCCTTAAAAGCGACCACAATTATTGCTGATCACTTACTATACTCACAAGGAAAACGAAAGAAGGGAAGACCAAAGATGACATGGAGACGAGCGGTACAAGCGGAAATTGAAAAAGCGGGGACATCATGGAAACAGATAGAAAAGGATGCTCAGGACAGGCTTCGCTGGAGTAATGTTGTTGATGGCCTGAGCTCCACTGGGGGTTTAAAAAGGGCAAGAGAGAGAGACTTACTATACTAATCACGGCCAGCATAGACAGCCATCTCTTGAGACTGGAGGTGGGCTTCCAGTCGTAATCCGTCCAGCTGTACGGCGTGAACTGCTGAGCCACTCTCTTCAACATTCCACTGAGCAAAAGAAGAAGAAAAAAAAAAAAAAACAGCGCACGGCGTCAGAATCATCATCATCAAAAGCATATGTGAGGCAGCGTGGTGGAATCAGGCTCTCGTCAATTTTTTGGCATATTGAGTTATTGGTATCATCTTAAAGCTTGTTCATTTGTCTTGCTTTCAATGAAAAATTGACAAATGTATCTTCAATAGAAGTGGAGATATTTTGGATTGAAGGTGGTGGGGGTCACCTGATTTAAGAGATAAAATTAGCGAGAAAATGGCCGCCAAAAGTTGGTAAATTTCAAAGCTGGAGAGTCCATGGAAACTGTAAATTTACATTTTTGTGCCTTTAATCAATGTTTTTGGTGAAATCCTTAAAGGAATGTATTTGTAAATTGACATAAAAGGTGTTGAGCCAAAAATCAAAAATTTGACAAAAATTGCTAAGCAGGGAGAAAACTGCTGTTTTCTTCTATTTCATTATTTTGACGAGACCCTGATTCCACCACGCTGCCTTACATATTTGTGAGGCAAGGTGGTAAAATCAGGCGCTCCTCAAAATAATCAAAGTGAAGAAACTGGCATTTTTTTCCCGCAGGTTTGTGAATTTTTATCGAATTTTCGTTTTTTGACTCCACACCATTCATGCCCACTAAAGAACGCCTTTCTGAGAGGATTTTACGGAAAAACGTTGATTTAGGGCACAAAAATTTTAATTTTCAGTTTCCACAGACTCTCAATCTAAGGAAATAACTAATCTTTGGAGGCCATTTTCTCACTACTTTTACCTCAGAATCCAGGTAACCTCCACCTCATTCATTCGCAAATATCTCCACTTCTATTCAAAATAAATGAATATTTTCACCCAAAGCAAGACAACAAATGAACAAGCTTTAAGATGACACCAATAACTCTACAAGCCCCACAATAGACCAGCGCCTGATTCCACCGTGTGGAGACACATTTGCAAAAAACAAATCTTTAAAAAATGTATCGTTTCAAGCTACCTTCAGCACGACATGAGCAGAGCTAACCTTTCAACATCTCCTGTTTTATTTGTTTTGTTTTAGTAAGAGTTTTACGTCACTTGCAACACAAGAAGGTCATATAAGTGCCGAAGATTAGAGGTGTTACAAGAGAGTAACAAACACAAAGAAGAAGGAGCGGAGATAAAGACGATAGATGTTATATAGGAAAGAAGAAGCATACCACACCAGAGCACCCGCCAACCACAACGAGGGAGGTAAACCCACTATGCGGGTCCCTTTTATGGTACGAAATCTAAAATTGACATATACGTTGTTAAATTGCTCATCAAATCCAAACAAGTGAATCTATTTTGATTGTTCTTCATTTAATGAATGAACTCCCAGTAAAAGAGTCCTGTTCTCGGCCATTGCCGAAAAGTAAATTAACATCGAAGTTAATCTAAAGGAACGTGGCTGAGCCATGGGACAGCGGTTCCAACTGTGAGGCGCTAGTAGCAGCTTGCCAGAGATAAGGAGTTAATAATTGTTGGGGGGGGGGGGGGTTAGTTCATCAAATTTTATTCTTCTTCAAAGGCAGTTTTTGGGACACCTGAATAGACAGAAGGGTCCTGAACATCTAGCTCTCACTGGCAAAATTGAAGGCAAGCGAGGCAGGTGTAGGCCTAGAGCAACCTACTTGGGGAACCTGAACAAGTGGGTGACAGGGAAAGATCAGGGAAACGTAGCTTTTTTTTAAGAGCATCCCAGCAAAGGAATGAATGGAGAACCATGATCGCTGACGTCTGTCGCAGATCTGGCACTGGATGATGATGATTTTACTCCTTTTTTTTTCCTTTTTTCTTCTTTCTCTTTTTCAAATGAAAAATAAAAAATAATTATTGTTACTTGAATTTCTGTTTGGTAGCGACTAAGTGGCTCTTGTTTTTAACAGCAAACTCACCCGTATGTTGGGATGTTCCACATTCCTCTCCAGTGGTAAGGCTTCATGGACAGGTAGTTGAGGGTCTTCATTCCCAGGTAGATACCCAGACCGTTACAGACCACGGCGTCCATGATCCACTGACGAGCACACAAAGTCAAACGATACGGTGAATATATTAGTTGTAGTAAGTGTTTTACGGCACTTGCAACACAATAAGGTCATATGAGCCCCAGAATATTAGAAGTGTCACAAGAGAGTTTAGTTTTAGTTTTCGTAAGAGTTTTACGGCTCTTGCAACTGCATAAGGTCATATAAATGCCGAAGATCAGAGGTGTCACAAGAGAGTTTAGTTTAGTTTAGTTTTAGTAAGAGTTTTACGGCACTTGCAACACAATAAGGTCATATGAGCGCCAGATTAGAGGTGTTACAAGAGAGTAACAAACACAAAAAAGAAGGAGGGGAGATAAGGACGATAGATGTTTGATAGGAAAGAAGGAGTAAACCACAGTGAATATATGATCTAGAGTCTGTCAAAATAACTATGAGGAGGGACACTAAGAAGAGGAGAAATTTGTACGTAATTAAGTGGGACAGACAGAAGTATAGGAGAAAGAGAGGGGAGGGAGAAAAGATGGGAATGAGAGAGAGAAAGAGACAGACAGACAGACAGACAGACAGACAGACAGACAGACAGACAGACAGACAAACAGACAGACAGACAAACAGACAGACAGACCGATCGACCAACAGACACACAGACAGACAGATAGATAGACAGAGACAGACAGACCGACCAACCAACCGACCGACCGACCGACCGACCGACAGAAAGACAGACAGACTGAGATAGAAAGACAGAGATAGACAAACAGAGAGGGGTGCTGCAGTACTCACGTGGTCCCACCAGCACTCGCTAAAGTTTGGCAGCTGGTGCTCCAGAGTGTACTCCAACAGCTCAAACATGATGGACAGCACTGTGCACAGCCACCAGTCACGCAGGATCAGCGTCTGTGGTGGCGTGAAGGTGGTGGAGG
>NW_004797319.1:5679-13538 GCF_000002075.1 Aplysia californica | reverse complement strand
AGAAAGAGGAGGGGGGAGAGGGGGGCAGGAGGAGGGAGAGGGGGCAGGAGGGGGAGAGAGGTGGAGGGGGGAGGGGGAAGAGGAAAAGAAAAGGTAACGGTTAACATTTCTTATTCATGACTTGAAGCATTGAGTGACATCAAGTGATAGCAAGATCTCAGCTCTTTCCGAATTCATACAATAAATGTTCTCCTTTAGCTTGGCCCTATTCCTATAGCAAATGGACAATAGTTCAGCTCTTTCTGACATTGTGTCCTTGGGAAAGGCACTTTACACAAATTTTCTCATTTGGTTGAGTTCAGTTCCTATAGGAAATGGACCATAAATTTGGAGGCCCCGCCTCTTAAATAACCTCACAGTGTTGCAAGAGGCTTTGAACTTACATAGTTTCCATTTTATTTTAGAGAATTATTTTTAGTAGAATAAGAATGTTCCTTACTGTGACGGCTGCATATGGCCTCACATTATAAAAAGATTAATACTTGTAAGAAGACGAAAACACACGACCTCTTTCTTGCCTACCTGCCGGTGAACTGATTTTATCGTTGTTTCTTCTACACGGAAATCTCGTGTGAATTCCAAAAGAGACAGTGTGTGACAAATCAAGAAGGGGAAATAATTGTGATATTAAAGAATCGTTCTTTCAACATTCGCAACATAGTTATTCCCATTTTTCCATTTCATAACATCAGTCGTACATTACACTCACCTTCAACCACCAGCCAAAAAAGTGGGTGGGGACAAATCCATCCATCTTGTCCTGAGAGAGAAAAGAAAGAAAAAAAAGAAAAAAATAATTACTCTCTCATGTGAACGAATGCACAAACACACACACACATCATCAAAATAAAAAGGGCTCTCAGGCGGATTTCTATTTTTAGTTTTGGTAAGCATTTTACGGCACTTGCAACACAATAAGGTCATTATAAGTGCTGAAGATTAGAGGTGTTACAAGAGAGTAACAAACACAAAAAAGAAGGAGAGATCAGGAAGATAGATTTTTTATAGGAAAGAAGGAGTAAAACACACCGGAGCACCAGCCAACCACCCACGATTTCTATTTTGGGAATGCATTCTTAGGCATGTAAATTATAGATAAAAAATTGCTTTACATGGTAAAAGCAGGCTCCTAGGTTGACGCACAGATCACAGTAAATGTGGAAATAAATGTATACCTATGTACATAAATGTATGTACATATATATGTACATACATACACGACCTAAATACACACACACACATACACTTAGCTCAATTTATTTTTGTTTTCATGTCAAACATTTGTCAACAGTTTAATCAACAAATAAGTACCCACATATTATGCCATGGGTCTGTATGGTTCAACATTCAATCAGCGAGTTCGTACCCACATATTATGCCAAAGGGTCCATATGGTTCAACATTAAATCAGCGAGTTCGTACCCACATATTATGCCAAAGGGTCCATATGGTTCAACATTTATTCAGCGAGTTCGTACCCACATATTATGCCAAAGGGTCCATATGGTTCAACATTCAATCAGTGAGTACGTACCCACATATTATGCCAAAGGGTCCATATGGTTCAACATTCAATCAGCGAGTACTTACCCACATATTACGCCAGGGGATGTCAAATAATATGCAGGGATGTCAAATAATTTTTGGAAAAAAACTTGAAAATGAGCGGAGCATCACATCTCACCTCAAACGTACTTTGTAAAATCTTTCAATGAGCAAACAAAAACATTTCTCTTACCATTGCCCTTTCCTTTGCAAGCGAAGGAAAAAAACGGAAAAACCGCAGATTTGGCATCCCTGTGTATGGTTCAACATTCAATCAGCGAGTACGAACCCACATATTATGCCACAGGTCTGTATGGTTCAACATTCAATCAGCGAGTACGTACCCACATATTATGCCACAGGTCTGTATGGTTCAACATTCAATCAGCGAGTACGTACCCACATATTATGCCACGGGTCTGTATGGTTCAACATTCAATCAGCGAGTACGTACCCACATATTATGCCACGGGTCTGTATGGTTCAACATTCAATCAGCGAGTACGTACCCACATATTATGCCACGGGTCTGTATTGTTCAACATTCAATCAGCGAGTACGTACCCACATATTATGCCACGGGTCTGTATTGTTCAACATTCAATCAGCAAGTACGTACCCACATATTATGCCATGGGTCTGTATGGTTGGCGTCATAGATGAGGCAGTTCCCCCCATAGGCTTTCTCTGGTAGCTGCTCCCCAAGCTTGCTGTCAAAATTTTTCAGGAGGTGCCGGGCGTCACTGACAGTCTGCGAAGGAAACAAACAGGAAATCATCATCACTATTTCGACATCTATTTCAAGAAATTATGAGGGTGGCTGGTGGGTGCTCTGGATGTGGTTTGCTCCTTCTGTCCTATCGAATAACTAAAAAAAAATGTTTTAATGTTGATTCTGTCTGTCTTACATTTTACAATCACTAAATGGGCCATTATTGTATATATCGGTGTGCTTCTCCTTACTCAAACAAACAAACAAACAAAAACTAAGTGACCACTATTGTATCGACGTACTCCTCTTTACTCAAATATAAAATAAAAGATAAGAAGACATAGCTCCGCTCCAACTCGGGTCGTGGGTGGTTGGCGGGTGGGTGTTCTGGTGTGGTTTGCTCCTTCAGTCCTATCAAACATCTATTGTTTGTCCTTATCTCCCCTTCTTCTTTTTTATGTTTGTTACTCTCTTGTAACATTTCTAATCTTCTGGCGCTCATATGACCTTATGCAATTGCGAGCGCCGTAAAACCTCTACTAAACTAAAAAAAAAAAATTACATCTATTTCGAAAAAATGTATGGGCGGCTCTCGGGTGCTCTGGGTGTGTGGCTTGCTCCCCCTTTTCTATAATCCATCATCCTGACCTTTTAACCCTTCTTTCCTTTGTACGTTACTCTTTAGCAACACCTCCAATCTTCGGCATTTATATTATGACCTATATGTGAGGCAGCGTGGTGGAATCAGGCTCTCGTCAATTTTTGGGCATGTAGAGTTATTGGTATCATCTTAAAGCTTGTTCACTTGTCTTTATTTGGATGAAAAAAAAAGTATCTATTTATCTTGACTACAAGTCGAGATATTTGCGAAAGATGGAGGTGGGGGTCACCTGTTTTCAGAGGTAAAATTAGTGGGAAAATGGCCGCCAAAGATTAGTTATTTCCTTAGCTGGAGAGTCCGTAGTAACTGAAAATTTACAATTTTCGTGCCTTTAATCAACGTTTTCCACAAAATCTCACACAGAAATGAATTCTTTAATGGGCATTAAAGGTGCTGAGCCAAAAAACAAAATTTTGATAAAAATTCACAAACCTGCGGAAAAATGCAAGTTTCTTCACTGTGATTATTTTGACGAGAGCCTGATTCCACCACGCTGCCTCACAATTGTGTTGCAAATGTTGTAAAACCCTTAGTAAAACTAATCTAAAGATTTGTTTGTTTGGTTTTAGTAGAGGCTTTACGGCACTCGCAACTGCATAATCTAAAGGGATAATATTACTGTTTTGCAAATTCACTTTGCCGTATGAAAGAGAGAAAATTGGGAGAGAGTAACATCCCTTCCCTAATCCATGTGCTGATATTTGGTCGCTTTTAAGCACAAGGGGGGGGGCTATCCTGGTGAAAGCTGTTTTCAGAAAATCTGAGTTTTTGGATCCTTATTCAGTCTCTTCAAAAGACAAGGAGAGTTTTCTTTATAACCAAACAAATATGCACACCAATGAAACCAAACTTCTCCTATAGGTAAGGCAATGCCCATTTTTGGTGTACGTCAAGATTTCTAGAAACCCCCGAAATCCGGGTTAGCCCGCTTGTCCTTAAAAGCGACCATTTCACAACAACAACAAAGTTGTAAAGTGCATACACCATGCTGTATAGCGTGGATACGCGCTATATAAATGAAATTATTATTACTGTTATTATTATTATCATTATTATTATCTTTACTATTACTACAATTATTATTATTATCATTATTATTATCTTTACTATTACTACAATTATCATTATTATCAATATTATTATAATTATAATTACTATTATTGTCATCATCATCATCATTATTATTATTAATATTATCGTTACTATTACTACAATTATTATTATTATATATATAGTATAATTATAATTATTATACTAATAATAATCATAATAATTATTATTATTATTATTATCATCATCATCATAACAAAAGTAGAACAGCTTGTTCTTCAAGTCTCTAATAACCCCCCCCCCCCCCCCCCCCCCCCCCAACCAGCCGAGACAGTAGACTAGAGGGTAGGGTAGCGACATTCTAATCTATAATTAGCCACACCGTCACAGCTGTCCCTAAATCCCCGAAGTTCAATAACTCTGATCTTGCTTACAGCTAGAATGCTATTAGGCAAATCGCTACCTTCGAATAATTACAAAGACCTATCTGCCCCGTGCCTAGGTTTGAGAACTTTGACGAAAAATTTTATTTTTAAGTTTCACACACATGTCAAGCTTTTTCAAATGCAATTCTTTGAATATCTTGATGACGAGTCAGAATCATCTTATGATTTGGATAGAGCAGACAGATCATTTGTGTTGCCACGAGGTGGAGTCAGGCGCTCGTCAATTTTTGGGCATACAACCTTCAAAATTCTGTTCATGCATACCCAATATATTAATAGTTTCAAACTCCTGAACTTTAACCTCCAGGCCTGTGCACGGCAACTTCACCATAAGTGTCCTTGTTAAAACGATGGACTGCAAACGTGCAGTCAAATATTCGAGGCCCAACTTATCCTCAAATATTTTTTTAACGGGCGAATCAATTTCACCCACACTTTGCACAACAGTTTGTATCAATTTGTCTTAACTTAATCATATTTTTCCACAACAGTTGAGGCTAGACGAAAGAACCTTTCTTCATAAATTAATATGAAATACTACAAATCTTCTTCACGCCGAAAATGGAATTGTTCACAGCACTTCCCGCTTTTCACACACATTTTGTATACGTATATATGGGTTACGTCACAGCTCACCAATGGTACTTTTTAGTGGCAAAACTAGTTACAACAAATTTACAGTGAACACTTTTTTGCACTAATGGTTCTCAAAACATGCGTTCAATAAAGATAATTTTGCGATTAGAAAAAAAAGACAGACTTGCTTTTAAAAGCAATATCGTCCCAGCTGTAAACCTTTTAAAATCAGTAGAAACAACCCACTAGGATTTATTATTAGTATTTATTAAGGAATTTTATGGAATAGAGCTAACAGGTCTTTACAGAAATATTGATCTGTTAAGCCAAATTGATACAAGTCACTGTGCAAAAGCTGGAGAGTTTATTATGTTCGATAGTTGAGGAGATATTTGACAATAAGTCGCGCCACGAATTTTTGACCGCACTATTGGTCCTCGTTGAAAAAAAAAAGATACATTAGGGGGCCAAACGACTGCTTCGGCTCAAACAGCAAGAGGTGTCCCTTTGACCTACCTGAAAGAGTATGAAGACCAAGCAGAGCTCGTAAACAATGCTCAAACACAGGACCAGTCTCCAGAAGGCTGTAGATGGAGAGAAAAAAAGCAAAGATCAGGTGAGTGGCATACCAGTTGTTGTTGTTGTTGTTGCTGTTGATGTTGTTGTTGTAGCTGTTACTGCTGCTGTTGTTGTTGTTATTGTTGTTGTT
This sequence comes from Aplysia californica, assembly GCF_000002075.1. NCBI lineage: Eukaryota > Metazoa > Mollusca > Gastropoda > Aplysiida > Aplysiidae > Aplysia > Aplysia californica. Next base: position 7,839 of record NW_004797319.1, on the reverse strand, counting down.
GCTGCTACCGCTGTTGTTGTTGTTGTTGCTGTTGATGTTGTTGCTGTTGCTGTTGTTATTGTTGCTGTTGTTGTTGTTGCTGTTGATGTTGTTGCTGTTGCTGTTATTGTTGTTGCTGTTGATGTTGTTGCTGTTGCTGCTACTGCTGCTGTTGTTGCTGTTGAGTTTTGTTGCTGTTGCTGTTGTCGTTGCTGTTGCTGTTGTTGCTGCTACTGCTGTTGTTGTTGTTGTTGTTGTTGCTGTTGAAGTCCTTGCTGTTCATGTCGTTGGTGTTGTGCTGCTAATGCTGCTGCTGTTGTTGTTACTGTTGTTATTGTTGTTGTTGTTGTTGTTGCTGCTGTTATGGTTGTCGTGCTGGTGGTGAAGACTGTTGTTGTTGTGATCACTGTCGACGTGGCAATGCTAAGGCAGCGCAATATTGCAATAACCAATCTCGACGTGGCAATGCTAAGGCAGCGCAATATTGCAATAACCAATCTCGACGTGGCAATGCTAAGGCAGCGCAATATTGCAATAACCAATCTCGAAGTGGCAATGCTAAGGCAGCGCAATATTGCAATAACCAATCTCGACGTGGCAATGCTAAGGCAGCGCAATATTGCAATAACCAATCTCGAAGTGGCAATGCTAAGGCAGCGCAATATTGCAATAACCAATCTCGACGTGGCAATGCTAAGGCAGCGCAATATTGCAATAACCAATCTCGACGTGGCAATGCTAAGGCAGCGCAATATTGCAATAACCAATCTCGACGTGGCAATGCTAAGGCAGCGCAATATTGCAATAACCAATCTCGACGTGGCAATGCTAAGGCAGCGCAATATTGCAATAACCAATCTCAACAACTCACCAGGGTGTGGACCGATAAAGGCTAAGTCTGGTGGTAGTAGTAGTAGTATAGGGTTTTACGGCGCTCGCAACTGCGTAAGGTCATATGAGCGCAAGACAAAGTCTGGAGTGTTGATGACGAGATTCATACCTACAACCTAACGGCTGTGAACCCAAGAGCTTAACCAATTCGCCAAATACATACGCATATGCACAAATAGGCACACAAGCACGCACACATAGATTCATACATCTCTTTTTCTGTTGGTCAATCGCTACCTCAGAATTAATTACAAAGTTCTATCTGCTCAGTACCAAGTTTTGAGAAATATTAGGTCAAAATTTTTTAGTTTCACAATAATATGTCAAGCTTTTTCGAACGAAATTCTTTAAGTATCTTGAAAACGACTCCGAATATTCTTACGATTTTGAAAGAGCAGATAGCTAGAGCATTTGCGTTCTGACCTTTTGGTCTTAGGAACTCATAACGGCCAAAAATGTCAGATAGAAATAGAAACTGTGTAATTCTACAAGGCATTGATTGCAATGTTGCATAATCCATCTCAACAACTCACCAGGGTGTGGACGGATAAAGGCTCCGTCTGGAGTGTTGATCACGCCAAACAGCAGAAAAGCCAAAATGATGGCCACCAGACCTCTGGAGAGAAAGAAACAACAAAGTCGTCATACAGCAGAAAAGAATAAAGGCTATTCAGTTCAAAATTAGGGGGGGGGGGAATATTCTTTCAGTTCTAGTAGAGGCTTTACGGCGCTGGCAACTGAATAAGGTCATATGAGCGCCAGAAGATTAGAGGTGTTATAAGAGAGTATCAAACATAAAAAAGAAGAAGGGGAGATAACGACTACAGACAGGGTTTTTTTGTGGGGGTTTTTTTGGTAAGTGTTTTACGGCGCTCGCAACTGCATAAGGTCATATGAGCGCGCGGGATACACCTAATATTTTCAGTTGGTAGGAAATTTTGAATTTTGCCCAAGTGGCGGCAAAGCCTACTCTTATAGATTTTAGACCACCAAGGGATCTTTAACGTGCGCAACTTGCACACAGGCCCTCCAAGATTTTTCGCCCTTGTCCGAGAAGGCTAGGCGTAGATCTTTCCTACCAAAAGATCAGGGGTGGGGCAGAAAGACAGCAGTAAGGAGGAGCCAAGGAGTAGCAGTAGAAAGACTGCAGAAAGAGTCAGGAGCCCAGAGGAGGGGACAAAGGAGGTGAGGGGGTGGGGGCAGAAAGTGGAAATAAAAGCAGACAACAGAACATTGCTAGAGAGCAGGAAAGGAGGTGAAAGGAGACAATTTTAGAGAAGAAAATTTTTC
>NW_004797319.1:3573-5579 GCF_000002075.1 Aplysia californica | reverse complement strand
CGGTCGCTACCCGGATTCGAACCCGGGACCTTTGAATGAGAGGCCAACACCTATAACCTCTAGGCCACGAGAGCCCCCTATATAGATGTTTGATAGGGAAAAAGAAGCAATATTGAACAATATTGAAATATATTTTTTTTTAACAAAGAAAAAAAATTATCACAGAAAGAACAGATAGAGCAGTACATACAAAACAATGGGGGGGGGGGGGGGGGGTTTCAAAACAAAAAACCTTACTAAAACAGAACAAGAAAAAATTGAGTACTTTTCTATATCTTTTTAAAGTACAACAAAAGTTAGAATACTTAACTAAAATTTTTAAAAACAATTAACAAATCAACAAAAGTTAGAATATATGTAACTAGATTTTTTTTAACAAAACAAAAAATCAACAAAAGTTAAAATACTTTAAATTAAATTTTTTTAAACAACAAAAGATCAACAAAAGATAAAGTACTTAGATATTTTTTTTTAAAACAAAGACAATAGAATTGACAAACTTTTAAAATGCTTGACTAAAAGAAAAACAAACCTAAGACTGTCCCCGTCGTTTTATGCACCCCCGCATGATTTAGCCAAATTTGATCATTTTTTGGCATAATTTCTTATTATTTTCCTTTATCATTCTTTGTTAAAATTAACAGAATCGCACAATTTCACATTTTTGGGCTCAGTTTGCATAATTTCAGAAAATTTTGGGGGGGGCATAAAACCGCGGGGACAGCTAAGAAAGAACCCCCCCCCCCCCCCACCCCCCAAATAATAAATAAATAAATAAATAAACAAATATATAAATAAATACATAAAATAACCCCAACCCAACAACAAAGAAAAATCTGTGAGGTAGCCCTCAGAAGTCCTCGCTAGTGTTGGGCGGCTAGGTTCCCGATTATTGAAAGCTAGGAATCGTAGGAATGGACTTCGAGCCCAATTACTCACTTTCTAAAGATGCGACTTCTTCAGATGGTTACCTGTTTGGGCCCTAACATCTTCAGGATTTAGGAGAACCTTGATTTCGGAACACTACGAAGCATCAATTTTATTTTTCAAAAGCAAATTCTAAAAAAAAAAAAACATTTTCAGGATCAAAGTAACTGGAAACCGTTGGTTTTCATAAAAAGGAGTCGGAACTTTTCTTTCGTAACATTCATCGTGGGAATCGGTTCCGGAATCGCTTCTTCGCCCAGCTCTAGTCCTCACCTCTTGGCGTTGTAGTCTCTGTCCAGCGTGGGCTCCTCAAAGAGAGCGACGTACACCAGGATACAGCTGAAGATGACCAGGGCCGTGATGGTGTGGGCGCGCCTGTGGGTGAGAGAGGGGGGCGGGTGGGGGTGGGTGGGGGGGTCATGTTAGTTCATTTTTCGTTCTTTGTATGCTTCCCGGGAAGCTGAGAATGTTTCAGAGTGTTCTATGGTCTGCTGGGGTAATAATATAGTGTAAAGCGCATAGAGCCTGCTGTTGAGCGGGGATATGCGCTATACAAATGCTATCTATTATTATTATTATTATTATTATTATTATTGTTTGTTTTATTTTTTTCCCTTCCGCTTGTACCGGCGGGTGTCCCGCGGTTTTATGAATTCTTTAATTTTAATTTTTTAAATTTTAGTCGAGTTTTTACGGCGCTCAGAACTGCATAATAAGGTCATATTATGAACGCCGAGGGGTGGATGTCAACAGAGAAGTCCTTACAGGGAATCAGACTTACTCTGCTCACCTCTCTAGCTTCAACAGCACAAGTAAGTCTGCTTTGACTATCAAGGCGCCCCGGAAATAGCCGGTCACAAGAGTGTGACAAACATACAAAAGAAGTAGAGGAAAATGATGATAGTAAGGATTAGGAAAGAAAAAGCACCAGTTCCCTGTTGTAGATCAGGCACACTTATGAGCGTGACATTGATGAATCAGCCCATTCACAATTCTACTGTGCTTACTTGAACGAGAAATGTCCCCCCTTTGGGTAGAGGCCTAAAGACACTACAGTCAGTGGCACTGCCCCGGTGGGG
>NW_004797319.1:0-1060 GCF_000002075.1 Aplysia californica | reverse complement strand
CTCCCCCTCCCCCTCCCAAAATCCCACCCCCATCAGCAAATCTTTAGACCCTTGCTAGTAGCTCACTGAGCGAAGAGATAAACTAGGGCTGGGCAATGGGTCGCTTTAGCAAAATTCGGATATGTTAGTGCACCTCTTCGGCAAACAATATGATATGAACCGCTTCGGCTAATGGGTTAGCTCAGCACCACTTCAACAAATCGGATGGAGTGCACCCACTTCGGCAGACGGGTCAAGAAAGAGAGCTAGTTTAGTTTTAGTGAGTGTTTCACGGTACTTACAACACAATAAGGTCATATAAGTGCCAGAAGAGTAGAGGTGTTACGAGAGAGAGTAACAAATATAAAAAAAGAAGGAGGGGATATAAAGACGATAGATGTTTGATAGGAAAGAAGAAGCAAACCACACCAGAGCACCCGCCAACAACCCACGAAAGAAAATTAAGAATCTGAATTCGGATAACATTTGATTTAGAACTATCCGGTTATCCTTATAGATTATCCGGATTTTGCCCACGTCTAAGAAAAACCGAAGACAAGGAAAAAAAATTCCCCCCAACCATGCCCCAGATTTTCCACCATCAGACGTTTCCATTCCGCCCATCCCTGGGCACGGCGGGAAACTCGGTCGCCCAGTGGAAAAATGTCCAGTGGGTAGCCTGGCGTTGGAGGCGGTTGTTTCAGTTTTAGTTAAAGTTTTACGGCGCTCGCAACTGCATAAGGTCATAAGAGCACCAAAAGATTAGAGGTGTTACAAAAGAGTAACAAACACAAAAAAGGAGGAAGGGAGATAGAAACAATCAACTTTTTTTTATAGGAAAGAAGGAGCAAAACCACACCAGAGCACCCGCCAACCACCCACAACCACCCACAGACAGAAACAACAGACGCAAAATAAAAATAAAGAAGTAGAGGGAATTCCAATGACGCCCGCCAACCACCCACAGACAGAAACAACAGACGCAAAACAAATATAAAGAAGTAGAGAACCTTCCCAGTGACGCCTGCCAACCACCCACAGACAGATACAACAGACACGAAATAAAAATAAAGAAGTAGAG
>NW_004797318.1:2163896-2164870 GCF_000002075.1 Aplysia californica | reverse complement strand
CTGGGCTTCTTTCCATCTACCTCAGTGGATTTCTTTTTCATCAATAAAAAGCTTGTTCTTTCATTATTTCTTAGTTATCTATTTGTCTGTCCCTCTCTCTCTCTCTCTCTCTCTCTCTCTCTCTCTCTCTCTCTCTCTCTCTCTCGCTCGCTCGCTCCCTCCCCTCCTTTCACATTTCATGAATTAATTAGCCTACATGCCTTTCATCATCAACAACAACAGCAAAAACACCCCACACCTTCTTAAAGACCCTTCGTAAAACATTCTTCCTTTAATTTTTACGCGCTGCTTTTTGTGTGGCCAACAACTCGACCCTGCAAATACTAGACAAAAATCACGGAAACACAAGCAATTACGATGAGACATAGAGGAGCTGCCGCGCCAGCAAGTTGAAATGACATGGAATAATGTCAAGAAGCTAGCCCAGGATACGGAAAAATGGAATGTGTTTGTTTGTTGTTGTTGTTTGTTTTTTGGTAAGTTTTACGGCGCTCGCAACTGCATAAGGTCATATGAGTGCGAGGGACAAACCCTAGCATTTTCAGTTGGTAGGAAATTAAGAATTTTGCTCGGGTGGCGGCCGAAGCGTACTCTTATCGATTGGAACGTGTTTGTTCGCGGCCTATTTCCTAATCCAGGGCGAAAAAGGCATAGATGATGATGATGATGATGATGATGATGATGATGATGATGATGATGATGATGATGATGATGATGATGATGTTGATTCCCTTTGTTAGGCCCATTTCCCTGCATAGTATACAGCGCTCATTTAGTTTTTCTCTCAGTTGCTCCTGAGGAAGCCCACGAGGCGAAACGTTGAGCCATTAAACAAATTTAAACATTTTATTATTGTTATTTTATTTTGTCTAAAATTAAAACAAGACTCTCCCTCCAACTCTACTTACCAAACAATGATGGTGATGATGATGATGATGATGATGATGATGATGATGATGATGATGATGATGATG
>NW_004797318.1:2160160-2161803 GCF_000002075.1 Aplysia californica | reverse complement strand
TGACGCTTGATGGGAGGGGAGACAATTTAAAGTTACGAGCCGGGGCGATAACAAACGTGAAGGAATGAGGCTCTGTCACGACAAATAAACAGCAGTGAATCCCACTTCTCTATTTGAGCGCCTTCAAATCGGCAAGGTGCTTTTTGAATGTTGATACATGTTTGTTTGGATTTACTTAAAACTGAATGAAATCATCATCAGCAATAAATCTCCTGTCAACAGTCCAGCTGAAAAAAATCTGACCGGCACCGGTCTTGCCCAGTTGACAAACCGCCCCTGGTCGCACGCAATAAACACAGAGCGATGAACTTGGCGGCTTTCTCATTTATCCAATCACTGTTGTCACCGCTTACAATGATAGTAACCTAACAGCCAATCAAATGTCTTTAGGGCTCAAGAAAAGGATGAGCCCATTCCCATGCCCCTTTTGTAATGAAACTCTTTTTGTAAAAAGGTAGAAGACTGGAAAAAAGAACACTGTAATACTGTACTGAGGGCTCACACTCTCGTAGTCCTGACAATGGAGTGAAAGTTTACGACACACTTTCCCCAAGAGACACAGATACCTGGGCTCTCATTGGATCTTTGTTAGGTGACGTCTACTTTCCTCGGAAAGCACGGACTAATCCAGCTCATATGTTTGACGTGCCTGTGTGCATGTTTGTGTTTGTACCGCTGAGATTTAAAAGTTATTAATCAAGTCGATTCCACTTTTAAGGCAACCTTTTCATCCAGAAGAATGTAACTTACAACAAAGAGATATAAGACAAAGACTACCCTTCTAGTTTGAATGGTTCTCAAAATACAGTGGCCTACCGTGACTATAGAGAAATCAGTACTGCTTAGGTCTTATTGCTTGCTATTTAGTGGTAAACAAGAGGAAGCAACTGAAGCCCAACCCAAATGTTGGTCCACCCACCGCCACTGCTCACTATGTCTCCCTCTGCCCCTCCCCCATTCCACCTGGGAAAATCAAAGAATACTTCCTATTATATGTCTCTCTATTCATTTTTTACCCACATTTATGTGCATTTATGTTTTCCACAATCGGTCAGCATGTGCGGTGTTGTGAATGCTTGTAGGCCTATATGATCAAACAAAAACAGCTAACAAACAAAAACTTAAAATAAAACTGAACTGAGCTGCAAAGTCTATGAAGATCTAGAATCTAGAGTCTAGGTCTAGAAGGGCCTAATTAATTAAATGTAGTGGGCCTAGTGGGTCTACTAGGACCAGATCTAATATCTAGATCTAGATCAATCCTTGGGCCTTATTATCATAGCATAGACCTATTATAATGTGTGCCTCCACTACACTCCTTCCTCTACTTCTTCTCAACACAGGCGGCAGTGCAGTTTACTAGCCTAGTTCGTCACGTCATGCCAGTGCATGGGCAGCGAGGACGAAACATTGTTAACCCTTACTATAATAGTATAATATAGCTAGCGAATAATACACGTTTTTCTGGGGGCTCTGATCATGGTCTATAGAGTTTAGAGCCTGGGTTACAGTGTTTGCCTCTCTTTCAATAGGTTTGAAACATGACTGGGACAGACATTTTTCTTCTCTAAAGTTTTCTCTTTTCACTTCCCAGCTCTATATATGTTCTGTCGTCTGTTTTCCTCCTCACTTTCTGACTCCCC
>NW_004797318.1:2158185-2159413 GCF_000002075.1 Aplysia californica | reverse complement strand
CACACACACACACACACACACACACTCACACACACTCTCACTACGTAGACCTGAGAATGCATCCGTAGGCAATGTGGCGCTTCGACTCCTCCTCTGCGGAATTGACTAGATAGAGTAGTGAAACATATTTAGTATTTAATTAATTTTTTTTTTAATTCAAACTTCTCATCAGAATTAAACCAATCCAAATAGATCTATGCCAGGCAAGATTCAACTTTATTGTATGAAAACTAGATGGGGGATGAATGTCATTTAACTATCCAAAATAATTTTAGTTTTAAAATCTCCAGTAGACGTAGGCCTACTCACTCACAACTGTTAATCAATCAAGCACTTTTCTCTTTTATGAAATAAAACTAAATGAGTAGACCTATATTCTAGGTATAGATCTATGAATTATGCAACATTTAACGGCACACGTGAGAATATGGGCCACCACAGTGTATTATTATTTATTGTGAGCACCGGTCTTTTATATAGGCCTACTGTAAAACTCTGTGCTACAATCTAAGTTTTTCGCACTCCTACCGAAAAATTATAATTTATTTCTGATGTAAAAAAAAAAAATGGGTTATGAATTATTGGAAGGCTGACTTTGGTTCTTAAGTTAGCATAAGTCATCTATACGTGTACCATGGAAATGCGTTGTGCGCTGAGCAATTTGAACTGTACGTACTGCCTTTGGAAATTTGCATCTTGAACAATTCTAGTGCAGAATGCTGTGCCCATGCTGTTTACTGTTCCAAACCCTCCAAAATAAATTATAATTATTGTTCCCTCCAGGCCAGTTTCAAAGGATACAGGTCCTGTCCATGACAAAAGATCTAGTGTCTGCAATTGCAATGTGATGTGAGAGTTTTGAAGAAGAAATTAAAAGCGGAAAAAAAACCTTGACATCTAAGAAGACAATGTCCTGCTGTAATACTACAGAATACATGTAACAAAATTAAAGAGACAAAGAATTTACAGAGCTTATTTAATTAAGTAAGGAAGTGCTAGCTTGACCCTGTCAGTGTCAGGACCACCCTTGAAGTTTGTAAAGTCCCAATTATTTATGTGCCTGACAGAGAAGTATGGACATAATATTATACAAAAGAATCAGCAAGAGACAATGCATACAGCAAAGCAGTCTAAGAAAGACTCATTTTCACCCACTTGTAAGAGCCAGTTTCAGTAAAGTGCTATTAATCCATGAAAGATGCATTATACGTGTTTATATATATATATA
>NW_004797318.1:2143702-2154730 GCF_000002075.1 Aplysia californica | reverse complement strand
ATGTGTGTGTGTTTGTATGTGTGTGTGTGTGTGTGTGTGTGAGAGAGAGAGAGAGAGAGAGAGAGAGAGAGAGAGAGAGAGATTTCTATTCATCATAAGATTACTATCCGATGAATTATTAATTTGCAGACGTAAGGCTGCAACGGAACACTTTGCCTATAATTGCTAGAAGTAGAAGAAGCGATAATCGAAAAGAGCTAAATGTGCAGGCTTCATAACAACAAAAGCTATAAAACAACAAATTATAATTATGGGAAAAGACTGTTGGTCAGTCGGGAGGAGGAGAAGAAGGGAGGAGAAAAGAAAGAAAGAAAAAAAAAGAAGAAAAAAACCCATTCCGATTCTGGGACTGGATCCCACGCTCGAAGACTTCATACGCAAACACGCTGTCCATTTGGCCATCACAACTTTCAACGGGAAAGGGTAGATTAAGCTCTAGATCTAGATTATCTAGATATATTACACTAGAATACGGTGTATTAAATTATAATTTACAACACTGTTTCAGAAGTTGCCAAACTGCTAAAACTGGAATCATAGGCCTAACACAATATTCACCACTAGCGCCTGGCTGACGGGCTGCAGCTAGCCGCAAGTCTTTTATTTACTGACCTAGCCTACTGGCCTAGGCTAGCAAGGATTAGGCTCTATACTTCCCTCCTGAAGAGCGCTGCTGTTGTGTTGACTATTGGTTACCGCTTGGAATGAATCCCCTTGTAAACACGAACAACATCCAAAGCCTATAATAACGACTTGGTTTTGTAACTGACAGCTTTGGCTCACAGCTTTTAGCAAATGAAACGGTCTAGATCTAGATCTAGATCTATAGATCTAGATATAGAATCTAGATATAGATTTAGATTCTAGATTCTCTAGATCTAGATATCTAGATCTAGATCTAGATTTAGATCTAAAATCTTCTAAATCTATTTCTAGATATTAGTATTAGATCTAGATTCTAGATTAGATATCTAATCTAGGTTCTAGATCATTAGATCTAGAATAGATTATATAGATCTAGATCTAGATCTAGATCTAGATATCTAGATCTGGATTCTAGAATCTAGATCTATATCTAGATACTAGATGTACCTCAAATCGACAAAATTAGATATCTATGTTCACGATGGCAATGAATTGAATGATCACCAATGGCCTGATCATGATCCCGACTTGTGCTGTTAATTTTATGCTCAGCGGCTTGGATTTCATATGATTTTCATTTATTTTGATCTAATCTAGATTCTAGATCTAGAATCTAGATGTAGATGTAGATCTAGATCTAGATCTACATTCAATCAGTAGCCTACTTTGTGAATCAGCGCACAGACCAAAAAATGTGAGTATGATATTTTGATTTAATTTGTTTCATGTTCATAACATATAGATCTAGATCTAGATATCTATAGAATAGATCTATAGATCTGCATTTGTGATTATCTTATCAGGTGTCAAAAAAGGACCCTCCATTTTAAAAAAAGGGAATAACTCCGATTATCTTTGGACAAATTTCAACAAAATTTCGAAGAAAAAAAATTCCAACCAGGGGGACATCACATTGATCAATATTAGATCTAGGCCTATGGAGAAAATCAAATTACACGTACTTGTTAAAAAAATATTAAGTTTTTAATTAAGATTTCAAGCAAAATGCAAATACTTGTAAAAGGCCAGCTCTATTCGGACTCAATTTATTTTTATTCGGACTCGAGTCCGAATATGGGTTTTGTCTTCGGACTCGGGTCCGAAAAAATGTTTTATATTTTCGGACTCAGCTTACGTGAGTTTACGGAGGCTACATAATAACTGTCGTCGGGGGATTTTGATTTTACGTAGAACTAGAATTGCCTAGATCTATATTGGACTGGGTAATTGTGTCAAAAGTCAAATACTGCACTCTCATGAGATCTACCCAATGGCAGTGTCTAAATACACGGTAACCGACAACCAGCCTAGGGTCTTTCTACCACTAATACAGCATCATCATTACTTCCACCACCATTTGTCTTTCCACATGTTTAATTTGATTTTGTTGTGTGTTAAAGTTTTGCTGTAATTATTTTTTTAAAAATCACATCGCACAAACCCAACAGCCGCGGCGTCTTCCCAACACATCTACCCCCAGTAAGTCGAGAGTGCGAGATCGCTACGCGCAATCTCATTGGTCAACATAATTAACTTTGTCCCCGGCAAGGTCAGCTCTTCTAAAGTCGTTCTGTTCATGACTAATGATGCAGGGAGGGCCAGTTTAGATAGATCTAGATCTAGTAACGGGATAGTAAAGCTCACATCTCGACTGTTATCATTATAATCGAAAAAAAGTTTGTAAATGCTGGAAATATTTAGGAAGAAGGGTCGGAAGTCGGAACCGAAGTCATGCTGGACTTTATTCAGAGTCCGATATAATGTTTGTCTGAATATTCCAATAGTTTCTTGTTCTGAAAAATCAGCTAATAATGGTGTATTGAAGGGAAAAAAATGGACATATATGTTGCCAAAGAAACTCAGTAAATGAGGCGGCTTTTTAAATGTATGTGTGTTGAACATTGTTGTAGACATAAGCTTAAATAAGCTACTGGAAATTTTGAATTAACCCTGGACAAGTTTCTGGTCGATTCTTTAGTTAGTTGTCCTGCTCAACTCTTGATTGTTTGTTGGTTGTCTCCGAGGACTCTGTCGGTCAAAACACCCAAAAGGAAATAATTGAGGAGGATCAAGTCAAGGGAATGTAGGTGATCATTTACCAGTAAGTTCTCAGATTGTGAACCATTCCCCAAACTTTTCGCAACTATGAAAGGACCATTCTTGACTTGTGGGATGTGACCACTCCCCAGTGGGGAAACTAGGCCTCCTTTACACCACCATGCAACAACCTGTCCTACCCAAACTCCATGGGTGGTTTTTGGGTGCTCTGGTGTGGTTTGCTTCTTTTTTCCTATCAAACATCTATCGTCCTTATCTCGCCTTCTTCTTTTTTATGTTTGTTACTCTCTTGTAACACCTCTAATCTTCTGCCGCTCATATACGACCTTATGCAGTTTTGCGAGTGCCGAAAAACGTCTTCTAAAATTTTTTTTAAAACAACAAAACACTACATATTACATTAATGAATTTTATGTCCCCTTGGTTGAATTTTGTTTTTTCGATATTTTTTTCAAATTAGTGCAAATATGATAGAGTTCTTGCCTTTTAAGTGGGTCCTTTTTTTTGACACTCTGTACAACAATTCTAATTTTATTGACAAAACTACAGTTGATTATACTGATTTCCCTCCATATTTGGATAGAAAAAAAAAAGTTTTGAGCACATTTGGGACAATATAGACTTGTGATTATTACAGAACCGGCTTATTTCTGTGTATTTTTAGCATGAGAATTTATAAGTGATTGATTTGCTGGGAAAGACAAATCTCCCAGTTCATCTCACCAATGAACACAAAACTAGAGCCGTTCTAATGATTCAATATTCCGAGTGGACTTGACAAAAATATTCATTTTCTACCACAACAAATCAGTCAGATAACAAAAGAAATACATACATAAACAAGCGATACCATAAATGTATTCTACATTTACCTTTAAAAAGGTCACCCCTCAAAATTTAATCTGGACCCTTTCAAAAATTAATTCAGGCGAACTGAAGAAAAACTAGGACGGTAAAGTATCGTAAAGAATTAAGGAACCTATTGCCTCTGTGCAACGTCTCGACCTTTTTTTATGATAATGAGCTTTCTCATGTTCTCACGGACCAACAGTCTACATTTTACAGGACGAAAGACAATGCCATTATTACCAATGCGTACAATAGTATCGATCAACATAACTCCGTACATTTTGTTATATTATTGTAATATATGAATAAAAAATTGTGAATGAATGAATGTATGTACATGTATGTATGTATCTATATAATATGAATGAATGTGTGTGTGTTTGTGTATGTGTGTATTATGTATATATATGTATGTATGTATGTATGTATGTATGTATGTATGTATGTATGTATGTATGTATGTATGTATGTATGTATGTATGTATGTATGTATGCATGCATGTGTATTGCGTGCGTGCATGTGTGCGTGCGTATGTATGTATGTATGTACGTACGCACTTATATGTACGTATGTACATATATGTATGTATATGTATGTCATGAATATTAGTAGAGGGTCTACTCTAAGGTATCGAATAAGCGTCCCCTCCCTGCTTATTAATTTTCAGATTTTTTGCGCACCCCCCGCTCCTTATTCAATATGTGTCGTAAAATTCTTACTGAGTAGGTGGTTTGCTACTTCTATCAGGCATCTATCGTCCTTATCTCTCCTCCTTTTTTGTGCATGTTACTCTCTTGTAACACATATTGTGTTGCAAGTGCCGTATAACTCTTACCCTGTACTAAAATTAAAACTTATTCCTTACCCCCCATTTATTATTTTCCAGCTTGCCGCAACCAATCTTTTTTTTGTAAATGACAAATTATCCTCAGTATTAGCACCGGTACCGGGTTGGCTACCTCAATTGTCTGTGCATTTAAAAAACTTTTGTACACTGGTTTATATTTTTGTTCCTAAATGGGAATTTAAGTTATACACAGTCACTTACTGAAATCACTAAAATTTCATTATATTATGTCTTTTTATTTTATTCACTGAAGAAGAAATAAAACAGATTTGTTCCTACTAGTACAGGGGTATGAGGCTGAACATGCCATCCACCCCCTCCCTTTTATTCTGACCCCCCCCCCCCCCCCCCCGTTATTAATTTTGGACCACTTTGTCCACCCCCCCCCCCCCTTTTTTTTTATTTCTACACCCCAGTTTATTCGATACCTTAGAATATTATGTAGGACTCAGAAGCGTGTCCATTTCCAGGTTGGGGTGGAGACTAGGCGATTATGACCGCCTATGGTGGAGAGTATCACAGTCTGTGGTTGCTCCCAATGGCGTGTTCTTTTCCTGTTTTGCAGTCACTTTTTCCCTCTCGTTCCGCCGTGCACATTCTTTCTCCCCAGCTTTCGTTGCACACTGAAGCAACTCTACAAAAGCTGGTCTCATTCTCATTTCCAGTATCTAGGCAAATATTTTACCCACATTGCCTTAACAGGAACAGGAAGTAAAAACCTTCATAAAAGAGGACGATCATAAAAACACAATCTAACAAGGAAAAAATTAATGTGTATGTGGGTATTTTGTTTTGTTTTTTTTGTTGCAGAAGACTGCTTTGACTCAAACGGCGTGATAAAAGAACTGAAAGTGCCCTGAAAAACCTTTCCTACACTTCTAAAATCACTCAACTCAGTGAATCCCAGTTTGGCTTCAAAAAAGGAGGCGACTAAAAGTGCATAGTTCTGGTCCCCCGAAAAGTGCTTGTTTGCCCGACCCAGTAAAAACGGAAAGTTATATAAACACGAACGAACATGCCTTATTAATTTTCCGTCTTGGGAAACTGAGGAACTTCTGTATCAGAAGGAACAATGAAGGACTGCGGACAAAGCCGAAATGACTCTTCTGACCCGAAACCTTCTCTGTCGAACAAGTTTCTCCGGATTGCGTCGTGGAATGTTCGCACCATGTATGAAGCAGGAACGAGTTCTCAAGTGGCACAAGAGATGAAGATATTATTATACAAGCTGCACATAAGTCAAGCAGCTGCATTACAAGAAAAGTGTTTGATTGGAACCCACAGGGTAAAAGATCAAGGGGAAGACCATGGAACCTGGAGAAGAGTCACAGAAATGAGTGTACAGAAACGTGGGAAAGTCATAAAGTGACATCAAGCGACTAGCCCAGGATAGGGAAAGGTGGAAAGTATTTGTTTGTGGCCTATATCCTGACCCAGGGTGAGAAAGGCAATGATGATGATGAGTCTATTATGTGATTTATTTTATTTTATTTATTGTTACTTTATTTGAAAGACAAACAATGTGTGAATATGTAGTACCTCTGTTTGATCGGTAGCATGCTTGGCAATCCGACAGTTCCCTTTCTGCTTTTTTCTCATTCTTCTATTTAGAATGATGATCAGTGGTACTTTGTTTTGAACTGATCAGGGCGATGGCACAATAGTTTCTGCGTTCTTTTGGGCTTCCTGCTTTGTGAAGCAGTGCAAATTCCTGTACTTTTGCAAATCACAAGTAGTCCTTTCTCTACAACTTAAAAAGTGCAGTGATTTTATGCTGATAGTGGTACTTCCACAATTATTCAAAAGCTGTGCAGGTATGTGGTCTAAACTTGGAGATTTTCTTTGCGAATAGAGCATTGCATATTTGGATATGCGCTATATAAATGCAATCCATTATTATTATTAGTTGTAGCTAGCTACTTTATTGCAGTTTCTAAGTCGTTGATGAGGGGGCATGGCTCAATGCTTTGGCAGTCAAGACAAGGGAAACCCGTTGTTATATATGTTGATGGGTAGTGTGAAACAGCTCCTTTTCGGGCTCATGCGATCCATAATTTAAAACATATTTTGTCTCTGATTTACTAAATTTGATGTTCTGACTAACCTTTTCTTTTCAAATTCTTTTTCGGCTGCTTCAATGAGTATTGTTTCATTTCTTTCCTGATTTTGTTTGGCATTGTCTCGTTTGCTGTCCAGGTATCTTAAAAGAGCAGAGGAGCAGTTACATGCCATTAGTTCAAATTGAATTTTGATTTCTGGATCTTTGTTGTTATGTTATTATCGATCCAGGATTTCTGGATCTTTAGTTTGATTTGTTTGTACACTTTCATTCCAATCTTCACGGTCACCAGAATCTTGTCTGCAGTTCACTCTTGGTCTAGTTCTTGAGTTCTTAACTGATGTTCCTCGGGCTTTATCTATCATGATATAAGTCGAGTTGTTGTCTTGTCATATGTGGTGTTATCCAAATGTACCTTTATCTGACTGGTGTTAGTGATATTAGCTTTGCGAAAGTTTGCAAGCTTATCTACCTTCTGGAGTGGCAGTGTACATACTGTACGGGAGCCCTAGTCTTTATTACTAAGGAGTTTACTACCTACAGCTGTGTAAACCAAACCACAACAACAATCAAACAAACAAACAATCAAACAAACAAACAAACCGTTGCTAAAACTATTCTAGACGCCTCTTGACTTCATCCATCCCCTGCTTCCAGGACTTCGTAGTGTCACCCACATATCGTTTTGCCGGTCAGCAAAGACCGCTGCTCAGGGTGTAGCCGAAGTTCACCTTCCTCTTCTAGGAGCCAACAGGAGCTAGTGATAAAGAGGTGAACTCAGGCTATCCGTGGGATGTGGCTGTCTCTCACAAAGGCACTTCCAATTCCACTATCCCTTACAAGCCCAGGTTAGCATGTTTTGTGGAATTTTTTTCTTTTTTTTTTTTGTTGAAATGGACAACACGGTGTCTGTCTGTCTCTTTTGAACAAGGCAATGTAGTGTATGATAACGTCGTCATGGTTACAGAAAAACAAACAAGTTGCAGTTGATGATACCCTCTTGTGGCCTGTGGGGTTATCGATCTTTGTGAAGGGCAAACATTGCGAATTGCGAAATACTGTGGCTGATGTATGAACACGGATTGACGTAGGAATAAGTTCCAGGGCACGGGGAATACGGCATTATACAGTGCGTTGTTCTGTTTAGCTTTGTTGAGAGTTTCTATCGCGATTTCTGTTTAACATTGGCCGATACTTAGTGAATATGATTGTAGTTGTATTGTAAATTAAATGGTTTACCCCCTGTGTAAACCAAAAACAACAATAACAACAGCTAGACGCCTCCATCGGCACAGTTTAGATAATTTGGAGGCGAGCTACTTCCATTCTGTCTGTCAGGGACCAACTTGTCCTGAGTGGAACTGCGGCCTGGATCGCGGGTACCCCACAATACGCGAAAAAAAACCTTTTCCTCTCGGCAATCGATCTCATGTCCTCTGCATGCAACAGCGAAGAGCCTAACCATTGTATCGCGGACACCAGTCTTTAATGTTCACTGCATAAGACTGCTGAATGCTTGTATGTGTAAAAATGAGATAACCGTGGGTCTAATTAGAACTTGGCTGGTGACAAGGTGAGAATATTGAGCGACAATTTATGAGTGTCCACAATGTGTCTTCCGGGGAAAGTATTGAGCTTGCTTCTGACACCCCACGTCTGTATTTAATTATTATGCATGTAATAGGAATCTCTGTCTATATTATAGGTAGTAGAAGATGTTGGTTTAACGAGGAAACTGATGTCACAAAGTGGAACTTTATTGATTGAATTTTGTGCAAGTAAGCGCTGCTTCAACAAGCCTTCTACTAGAGTCCCACCGTTCACTTTCTATGGTTTTATATATATATATATATATATATATATATATACGAGGTACTGTCAGCAGTGGTTTTCAAACTTTTTTCGCCCACCGCCCCCTTTTTCACCCAGCTGAGTCCGAGCGCCCCCTACTCCGTTCCAACCATCAATCTGACATAACAACATGCATAGTAACAATCACAAATAAAGAGAGAGCTCAAAAAGTAGGGTACAAATAAAGTGCCTAAATTCTAATGATTTGGTTCTGAATATTAGTTGGGTCACAAATCACCATCATTACAGTCTTAAATTAAGCGTACGAGAGATAATAAAACACATTTTTCTTTTCTGTCATGCAAGGGCATTGAGAACAAAATACTGTCATTTTATTCGTATGTGTCATCGGTATTAAACGACCAGTGTTGTTAACTTCAATAAAAGTAAAACATGTATTATGACATTTACAGAAGCAAAACACTAAAAAAAAAATATTTAAAAAAAAAGAACCCCAAAACAGTGATCATTAGTTTGAAAACAGATTGACATTATTTTTATGAAACGTTTTCTCCCATCAAGGAGATGCAATAAGGTTGCCTGAGATTTGTATATCAAATATCTCCATTGTAGAACATAAAAATATTATCAAACTGTTCAAATGTGAGAAACCACTCGAAAGAAAACGTATGCAATGATCTTTGTAATTATCACCATCATCGTCATCATCATCATCATCATCAGTTTCATCAGCAGTGGCAGCACTTGCACTTAACAAACTATAATAACAAGTGAGTATTTTGCTTTAGAAAAAGAAGAAAGAAAGGTAAAAAAGAAAAGACATGTTCAGGTATCAAGTAAGGTAAACTACGGAGTATAAGCATATACAAATAAGTCATTGACACTGCCCTAATGGGAAGGACGGACCTGTTGAGACGAAACCAACTTATCAAAATCAGGTTTAAGATTGGTCAGTAACATACGTCAATCGCCACGCTCTGTGATCCTGAGTTTGTTCCTCTGCTTCGTCAGCAACCTTGTCACTTTCTACTAGACAGGAGGTGGGAAAAGCGATGAACAACAACTTGATAATTTCCTACAGGGAGGGATATTTGTCTTGCACAATAGTTTTCAACCAGAATGACTGGTACGACTTTTTGAACAATGGTTCGATTTCAAAGTCACTTTTCACTGTCAGCTCTTCTTCAATTGCCACTGTCAGCTCTTCTTCAATTGCCACTGTCAGGTCACCATCTGTTCCAGTATTGAGTGGGTCCAGTACCCAGTCTGGAATTTCCAGTTTAAAGATATCAGTAAACCTTGTCTTCGCGATCATATCAGCATGCAAATCTCTGAGGTGGTTGGTATATATTTTTAGTTCCTCGTCAGAAACCCGCCCTTCTTTCAGTGTCTCTGCCAAGCTAGGAAACTGAACAAATTCTCTTCTGCCAATGTTTCGGTGAAACATTTCCAATTTCGACAAGAATGACGAAAGCATGGATTTTGCCTTGATCAGATTGGTGTCATCCCCCTGCAGCTGCAAGTTTACCTGGTTGAATTTTGTGAAAAGATCTGTGATGAACGCAATGTTGTTCTTGTGTTTTTTCAGTTTATTGCAGAGATCACTGTTTCTTGAAGAAGAAAAAACTCCAGCACAGAGTCAAACAGGCAGAATAATAATCATGTTAAACAGTTTCATTTTGAGAGCCACCGGACTTCAGTGTGCAAAAGAAAGAATTGAAGGTTCTCGTCATTTTCAGTGCACAGCTGTTGGAATAATCTCGAGTTCAAAGCGTGGACTTTGATCTTGTTCCCACACTTGATGAAAATGGCCAGTGTGTCATGCAGACTTTTATTCAGATTTTTGCCACCAAATCCTGTCTGTGAATGACACAGCGAACAGTTATTACTCCAGGGACTGATTTTTTCAAGAAGCTCATAAATCCACGGTACCGACAAGTCATCGACGGTGCTCCGTTTGATGCCCAGGCAACTATATTGGCCCGAGGAATCTGTTTCTCCTCGAAAAATTCTTGGACCACTTTGAAAATGGACTCGACTTTGGTATCTGTTTCCAACATTTTCGCATATATAACAATTCTTGCATTATTTCCTCACCCTCTATGAACCGATATCCAGTTGAAAGCTGAACTCACGTCCTTTAAGCATTTTGCACAATGATTCCTTAACATTTGCTGACATCCCATACATTGTCACTTAATGGCAAGAACTTTCACCACAGGCTCGGGGCACGGTGCAGGACCGTGCTAACACCTTTCTTATCGCAGGTAATATGATGTCCTCACCGAGAGTACGTGGTTTGCCTGCCTTTGCAATAAGCAGAGATATATTATAAGTTGCCCGTAAGTCTTCATCAGCTTGATCGACGTCGGCTGCTAACATCGATTTAATTTTTTTTCTTTCTGAAAATTGATCTTTAGAGTTTTGAAGTAAGCCAGATCTTTGTCAGATTTGCCGGGATGAATCATCTTTATAATTATTTATTATGGGCTTTGAGTGCTGGGAAAGAAAGTTCTTAGTAATAAGTAGTATTGTAAACTATGCCTAAGTTATCAATTTAAAAAAAAAAAAAAATTTATGTGGCTTCTTTCCCTTCATCATTTTTTATGTTGCATTTCATGAAAATTTCACACCGCCCCCTTAACGCTCACTACCGCCCCCCAATCGCCCAATTTCGCCACAGCGCCCCCCAAACTGTTGCCACCCTGGGGGCGGTAGCGCCCACTTTGAAAACCACTGTTCTAAGGTATCGAAAAA
>NW_004797318.1:2140229-2142354 GCF_000002075.1 Aplysia californica | reverse complement strand
ACACACACACACACACAATTTCTGTTTTGGCCTATATATATTATATATATATATGCAACACACATACACATGCACATACACTCTCTCTCTCTCACACACACACACACACACACACAGTCCATATAATAATATACTTTATTTGTGTATATACAAAACACTATGTGTAGGCGTACACAAGCTTCATGTGTGTGACTATAACACGCACTGCACTGTACGCTCGTTACAATAATAAGGCAAACCGTAATCCTGTGCATAATCGATTTATTCAATGCATTTTGCTGCTTGTTCTTTCAAATTTCTTTCTTGGCTTCCTGTGATTTTTTCTTGACTCAAACTCAAACTGAAAATTAACAATGCTGTGAGTAGATCTACATTGTAGTCTCACGTTTCAAGAAGGCTTTTTCAGACCTTGCAATCCCACGGTTTGTTCGTGGTGTACTTGTAGCTTTAACTCTCTATTGTAACAACATTTCTCTTTATTCTTTTTGCACTGCACTATTTTCACTGGTCCCTTTGTGTCCTCTGGTGCCTCTTTTGGATTAAGGGGAACAAAAAGGCGTACAGTCAAACCTCATTGTACATCCCCGTTGAACCGCCAGCCTTTACCGCCAGGTTTTGCCAATGTACGAAAAGGAACGCCTACAGATAGTTTTTGTCAAGTTTCCTGTGCCTGCTGAGATCATGGTATAGATTAGTAAAGAGCAGAGAGCTTTTTGTATTGAACATTTCCTCACCACCAACTCATTTCGTAAGTTTCGCACAAGGTACGGAAATAATGTTAATGTGCCCTTAAGGCCTTCTTTGATGTCAATGGTGTTAATTGTCCATCAGTTCGGACCTGTAGAGAACCAGGACTAATAATTCCCAGACAAAACGACCACTTCAGGTCAAACACACTCCGCACACACCAGGGTGCGGAATTCAGTAGATGAGCCCCATGAGAGTCTGTCCGTAGACGATGTTTGCAGCAATGACTTTCCTACATCTCAAAGGTCCGCATTCTCAAGGCAGATCTTCGTCTACAACTGTACTAACTGGACATGGATGGCTGGTGCCTCTATATAAATAAATCATTGATGGTCAAGATGGTACA
Organism: Aplysia californica; assembly: GCF_000002075.1. NCBI lineage: Eukaryota > Metazoa > Mollusca > Gastropoda > Aplysiida > Aplysiidae > Aplysia > Aplysia californica. The sequence continues at coordinate 2,141,261 of NW_004797318.1, read as the reverse complement.
TATGTACCATTTTCCTTTTCGTGAAGCTAACCTGAATCAGAGGATTGCAAAATGTGTTCATCATTCCTCAATCGTCTTGAAAAGCGTGAACATTTCCCTCTATGACATTTGATTCTTTGGCAAAACCCATTATATTCACTTTTCAGGTCATATCAACTCCACAAATGCTGTCTATTTGGGCAACCTCACCCCCTCCCCTATTAGAAACAGCTCCATACCGTAAAGGCCCCTTTACACGTGGAGTTCATGCATCGACGAACTGTAGGATATCGAAAGAATGGCGGGGATCCTGTCAACTTCCCGGTAAAACTGAGCGTGGAGACGTATATATATATCGAAGTGTTCTCAGTCCAGCCACCGGATACTGCCAGATATTTGCCAGCCGGCGAACTGAAGGCATGACGACAAGGGAGCGGCTTCTTTGATGTTGCCCAAGGCGGAATTGAAAATGCGTTCCAAAATTTTCCTAAATATTGGCCAAATTAACAATAATGAGATTTTCGTGATCAGCGACCCAAAATTAGTAATAAATCCCGTGGGGAACTCAATTTAATACCTCATTACCAAATTGAATTCTTTTTGTGTGACTGCCACTAGTGACACTGGATAAAAAAAACTGTACGTCTAAACGGAACTTCTCTCGTCGACAAACGGTTAGTTCAACTTTGCCCCAGATCTAGCGTCCGTCGGTTAAACTGTCTGTTTGTCGATGAATGAACTTTAAAAAAGGGGCCTTAAGGTGTTGCAGTGTGTGCGGCTTTGAGTACTCATGGTTGAGTACTGTGTTTGGCCACCACTGAACATTACAAACAGCGCGTTAAAATGTGTCGAGTTCCTAAGACATAGAAGAGCGATTTCCGTTTTCAGAAATAAATGTCTTCCTTGTGAATTTTATGTCAAACAATTTCCTTTTGAATGAGTTATATGTGTTCCAAATTAAAACATTCTAGAACAAATGTTTTGCAAGATATAGAAAAAAAGTTGTACAGTTGTGTGTGTGTGTGTGTGTGTGTGTGTGTGTGTGTGTGTGTG
>NW_004797318.1:2136782-2138916 GCF_000002075.1 Aplysia californica | reverse complement strand
GATAGATAGATAGATAGATAGATAGATAGATAGATAGATAGATAGATAGATAGATCCCAAAAAGAAGTAGTTTCTGTTTCTTATATTTGATCAAGATCTCTAAAAAAATATTTTTTGGGTTTGCTCGCTGGCCTATAGGAGTGCCGTACAAAGTTACAAAATTAATTGGTCAATTAATAAATGAGCTACATTTGTTTTTTAAATGGACGAAAATAAACAAGCTACTGTTCAGTTGGTATCCTGTCGGGTCGGATGACTCTCTCCTGGCGACCATGGTTCGAATCCCCAAATCGAATTCTTTAACACGGGCCACTGGTAGATACTACTTGCTTTCCCTCCCTCCGTTGTTTTAGCCTGCCTTACCCCCCCCCCCCCCCAAAAAAAAAAAAAAAAACAACAACAACAACACACAACAACAACAACAAAAACAACAACAACAACAACAAACAAACAAACAAAAAACGCTAATACCGGGTGCCCATTGCGGATGGGATCAGGTCGGGTTGGGTCAATCGCCCGACTCGTCGCCTGAAAGCAAACCGTTTGTTTTTTAGGCGACGAGTCGGGTGCGATCGGCTTGTGCCACGATAGCCGCTTTACGCCCTCAATTTGGCTAGCAAACCGGCCCCGTATAAATGGTCGTTACTGTGTCGATACAATTTGTCATTTCTCAAACCAACAAACAAATAAGCGAACAAAGCAAAGCGTTAATTATTCCATGAGCACACCTTTTAAAATAACCTGACCGAGCTGGAAGAACCTTCCTGTAATACTCGCCGTAACAATCATATAATATCAACTACATAGAGAGCTTGAACATAGGATTTGAGAGACCTCGCAGCGTGCCTCATTGAACTCCCCTAAAGTACTTTCAGCTCGCGCGCAGCTTCCAGTTCTCCCCACCCGCCGGCCAGTAGATAAACTGTAAACACACACTGAACCCTGCTATTGATTCACGCACCGCTAGGCCGAGCGCGTCTGGGTAGGGTACTGCTGTAGCAGTGCTCCCCCCACTCCCCCTTCCTCATTCTGGCTTGCTTCCTCATATCCTTTCAGTCCTTGTCGCTCGGTCTCGTTCTGTTGAAAACGCGGTGTACGTAATTTTGACCCCCTAATTCCGCACAAAAGATGCTTCTTAAATTCTTTCATAACTGTTCGGCTAATTTGTGGTGTCTCTAATTCTAATTAATCGATTGCAAGTCGAGACTTTGACTAGGCGGCGAAACCAAGGCCTAGTTTGCGACACCGACGGTGTGTACGGATGCCTTCGGACCATTCACCTGTTGGTTGACAACATAATTTAGCTCGCTGTGTGTCTGTATGTACTTGTGTGTTTGTGTGTGTGGCGTGTGTGTGTGTTCTCTCTCTCTCTCTCTCTCTCTCTCTCTCTCTCTCTCTCTCTCTCTCTCTGTGTGTGTGTGTGTGTGTGTGTGTGTGTGTGTGTGTGTGTGTGTGTGTGCGCCCGCGCGCGCGCGTGTGTGTGTGTTGCAATTCATGCGAGGCGTTTGTGTTGCAATCGCAGATCTGGGTCAAGGTTTTTTTTTGGTCTATGTTGACTGGACCACGAGGCTAGCGCTACATCATGTCAAGGGGTGCTGTTGTGTACCTACCTGCCTACCTAACACACGTCTTTACCTCGTTTGTGGAATGTTGTTGAAGGCTCCGAAGATTTGTGGGGTGTAATCTACTCTGATATGCAGTCGGTTTGAGGAGCGGAATGGTACCTGAAATCCTCTTCGTCACGAAAAGTGTTTTATACATGTATACATATCGGAACCACGACGCTGTTATTGTTTTAACAACTGTAAGTGTATGTTTTTTTCTATTTCACGAAATGCTTAAATGTCATCGTCTTTGCTGTCACTCTCTTGCCATCCACGTTTCTTTTTCGACATGCCACCCCGAGAACAAATTAATATTTATGATCGTTATATTGTCATCTAATTCAATTACTAACAAAATTCTAACGCTAATTTGCACTTAAGACATTGCAGACTATATACAACTATTTTCCTCTTTCTTTTATCAATTTTGTGAAATAAGTTATGTCTCTCTCTCTTTCTTTCTCTCTCTCTCTCTCTCTCTCTCTTTCTCTTTCTCTCTCTTTCTCTCTCTTTCTCTCTCTCTCTCTCTC
>NW_004797318.1:2134694-2136255 GCF_000002075.1 Aplysia californica | reverse complement strand
CCCCCCCCCCCCTTTTTTTTTTTTAAATCAGAAATAATGTGAGATATGCGACGAACTGATTTGAACACGAATCTTAGCTAATGCACGCCAATGATACCTTCAGCAGCTGTGTAGCGAGCTGCGTAAAGAAAGTGAATTGTTCCCTGGGCTCTAGTTCTACGTTATACGATTTGTGAAAAAGGCTGAAAAACAACTCAAATAAATACCCATCCGTAGGCAAACAAACATGGCGCTCATATGACCTTATGCAGTTGCGAGCGCCGTAAAACCTTACTGAAACTAACTAACCAAACAAACAACCATTATAACGTAATGGTTTTTTAAAGTACCTTATTTTAAACTGTATTAATTAAAACGTTATTTCTCAACTCGCTCCCTGCAGGAGTCACTCTGTAGAAAGTTACGTCTGTGTGTTCCGTTACTAATGTATTTCTCAAGTATTCTCAATATCGGTAGTGGGTCTCTTTCATTTGTTAAAAAAGCGGGACTTCCGATACTTTAATTCATTTTACTCTCAACCTTACTGTGAGGCTGGAGAGCCAATGTAAAGGCTATGAACGACTCCCAAATTCCAGAACGCCCCCTTTTAGAGATTGGAACCACTGTTACCTGCCCCACAGTTCAGCATTTTGCCCCCTGATCTTACAGCATGTTCCATCAAGAACCTATTTCTTTTGAATTTTAGGATACACACCTTTGAACAATGAGTAGAGATATATTTCTGAAGTTCTCTTTTGAGGTCTTAAAATTGTCATCTCAGCGTCTCTGTTAGAAGGTGAAAGTAAATTTGGAATAGTCTTGATGTCAAGGCTTTTCTAAGTTTTCTGTGAAGGCATCCCGCACATAGCCGAGGTTTCACCTAAGAATGAAGGGCATGTGATGTTTGGCGAAGATTTCTTTGCTCTTTCAGTTTCAGCATTCCGCACGATCTGATTTTTCGTGAAACCTTTGTTGTCAGACATGACTTTTACCAGCGGAGAGCGACAAGGCTTACAGTTACACTTTACTAGATCTATACATTGTAGTTTGTCTATTATATTGTCTCAGCAATGGCCAGCCGGGTAGCGCTGTATTTCTGTGCTCCTGTATCAAAGGGTGTGCTTTGCGCATTTGTCACTGAGTGTGTGTTCTTGTGTTTGTGCGTCTCTCTCTCTCTCTCTCTCTCTCTCTCTCTCTCTCTCTCTCTCTCTCTCTCTCTCTTTCTTTCTCTCTATCTGTGTGTGTGTGTGTGTCCGCACATGTATGCACGCATGTTTGTGTGCCAAAGGACGATCAGGCAGAGATGAATGGACTGTCGTGCTTGGAAGAAGATGAGGAATGCAGTGGGTTTGGGAAAAGTTGCAGTGCCGCGTATTTACTAGCCGTCTCCTTTCTCGCTCCTCCATTGACATGTTCTATCTTTCCCATCTTTTTCTCTTTCTGTCTGTCCATTCGTCTATCCATGCCTTCGTACTACCACCCGCCCTACTCTTTCTTTCAATTGAATATGTATATATAACTCATGTAAGCTGTTCATTTGCTTGGTATACAACTGTTGTGCTACTCCCCCCCCCTCTCTCTC
>NW_004797318.1:2133575-2134594 GCF_000002075.1 Aplysia californica | reverse complement strand
TCCCCCCCCCCTCTCTCTCTCTCTCTCGCTCTCTCCATCCATCTTCATCTGGTTCGAAGTCGTGAAGCGTTCTTTGTGTTTGTCTTTAATTGTCCGACTTTTTCAGTTTTAATTGGGTTTACTGAGCTTAAAAACCCGTTTTATTCCCTTGTATTTGATATGCTGGTTTCCCCAAAGTGTAGGAAGCACGAAGTTGTTTCTCAACGAAGTAAAAAGTAGGCTTGTTGATCATTGTGTACAGAATATATAGAGAATATCGCAGTTGCAATTTGTAGCATCAACCTCCGAGGTATTGTAACCGAATGGCTGCAGCCTTGTTGAAAACTCGCAGCCCTCACAGCTTGCCATTACATAACAATCTTTATTGATGGAAAATAATAAATTTACTCGTTTGTGGGAGATGAACTTTTATGACTTCGAAGATGAATTTCACTTTACTTTTCTTTCTTTTTAAAATTTGTAATTGCTCAAGCTTTGTTTTCCAAAATTATCTCCCCCCCCCTTTTCCGAACCCAACAACGTAATAAAAATCTGCAATGTTTAACCCCCTCCCCGAAAAAGGTATACATCTTACACTATTTTATTAAGGACAAATTGTTTCACACACTTTTTAAAAAATTGTACTGATAATGATATGTATGCCTTTTATAATTCATGCTGTTTTACAGTCAGCTTTAAAATACTGATTGAAATACAAACCAACCTACCCAGGTACCTCACTATCTACCGCCTTTATCTCCCCTTCTTCTTGTGTATGTTTGTTACTCTCTTGTAATCACCTGTGACCTTCTGGCGCTCATATGACCTTATGCAGTTGCTAGCGCGTATTACCTCTACTAAAAAGAAGTCTGTCACTCAATATCAAGATTAAAACAACCCTTCCGGGCGGGGAATCGAAACCGGTCTCCTGCATGACAGGCGAAGATATATTATTATATAATATTATTCTTACCTTGATACCAGTAATAGTACCCCCCCCCCCTTTTTTTTTTTTAAATCAGAAATAATGTGAGATATGC
>NW_004797318.1:2132108-2133140 GCF_000002075.1 Aplysia californica | reverse complement strand
GTTTTGTTGTTGTTGTTTATTTATGATTTTGTTTTGTTTGGAAGCGTCGTTATTAGTTTCTTGCTTGATTGACGACGTCGTTCTAATGTATGTAGGTGCAGTAGGAATAATCAACAAACTTCTTTGTTACAAAGGTTGGTAATTAAGATACAAATTATACTCAGTGTATAAGCATGCAGAGAGAAATGCCTGGGAAAGGGGACCGAGGGAAATTACTGAACCGATTAAAGTAGGAGGAAGATGTAGGACATACAAGGAGGTCATTTTACACATTGTAATTCTAATTTAGGACCTCGAGGAAACCAGAAAAGGGACGGTTAGGGGAGGGGGTGTCTACATTTATGATACAAGCTGTCTGTTGGTTCCTTGGCTACCTGAAAACGATAACCCAGTTTGCGAATAGGGCATTGCTTTTATTGAGCCACTATATTTAGCATAATATGCTAAATATATCACTGATGTGCTTCCCCGTTTGCATAAGACACCAGAGGTCTCCATATAAGAAGGAAACATTTTATCAGTCAAGTTTACTCCTGACGCATGTCACATGGTCTTTTAGAATTTCGTCACGTTAGGCTGTGTGCCAGATCGAGCATTGCGCAATTGGAGCGAGACAGTTTATATATTATTTGAACTTCGACATGTTCATTCTTCTGTGAAGTTTACGAAATGCGTTCATGTAGCAGTTGTACTTCTCAAGAGTTTGAATCATGCACTGAAATAAACTGTGCGTGCTTGTTAGACCAAGAGGGTAAAGTACTTGTTCGTAACACAATGATAATATAATGATTTATTCATGATTGGAGATGCTATTTATTTCAACTGTTTTTGTTGTTGCAGGGAAAAGTGGAGGGGTGAAAAGTTCGCTTTGAACTCTACTTATCATGAGTAATATAGTGGTTTTGGATTGATATGTTCCTATGCAGATTCTCATTCAATAGGTCTTGTTATTAAAAACTTTCTCCTTTAACTTCCTTTCCTGCTCTCTAGTCATGATCTGTCATCTGCTTTCATCTCCGCTTTCTGCCCCCC
>NW_004797318.1:2127547-2129625 GCF_000002075.1 Aplysia californica | reverse complement strand
CCCCCTTATAACTTTGAATAAGTCACTGAAGATCAGGCCGTCTGTTACTAGTATTTAGAAGATAGCTTGCAGTTTACATGCGATTTCGTATTCCAACCTCAACACCAAGGTAGGCCTATGCGATACAACGTGAGAGACCATAAATGATACCAAATTCATTTGTGTGAAAAAACATTGCCGATTTGGTGTGTGATGTGACATCACTGTCATAAAATCAAATCACGTGGGTCAAGGTCAAGTCAGTCATATCAACGCTAGGTCTACGATAGGCCTAGATAGGCCTAGATCTAGTGCATGAAATAACCCAATTCAATGAGTGGACTGGCGGGCCTATTTGATGTAGATCTAACGACACAACATAATGTAAACCAATTTGAAAAAAAAAAGAAAGATTGAAAAGTAGCCTAGCCTTATCCGAAAGTTCAAATAGAGCCCTACAGACTTAATATTGTTGTTTTTTTTAATCGTTAGAGAACGTAGACAGCTTGTATACATTCTCTAACGTTAGAGAACGCAGACACTTCCAAAAGAAATGAACAGCCAGACTCTTATTTCATCCTTTTTTTATACCCCTCCCTCCTCTCCCAACCATCTGTTCTTGCACGAACACGCACACACGCACGCACGCACGCCCGCACACGCACGAACACACATACACGCGCACACACCCACACACACCCACACACACCCACACACACATACACGCGCGCGCGCGCGCACACACACAAATACAGATGGGGCTCCAGTGGCTAAGTGTGAGTCAGACTCATGTCAAGCAAGTGTCGGTGACACGAGGATCAGATGGGTGGTCACTGGGGTGTATCCTTGAGCAAGACACGACAACCCTAGCTCAAAATACAGGGCGCTGCACAGTGGCGACCGACAATGGCATGGTTGTAAACTGTTCTGTATTTGTGTTATATTATTTATTTATGTATGTATTTATACACGTATTTATGTATGCAGGTGTTTATAGTTATGTGTATGTTTGTATGTTTGCCATTGTAAACCAAAGTGCCTTTCTGGGACAAATAAAAGTGTAATTTATTTTTATTTATTTTATTATATTTTACAAAACAAGAGCATACACACAGTGACAAACGCGCAAAACCTTTATATTTCAATCTAAGTGTGATAAAACATTATGCAACTGATGCTTTTTCAAAACAACCTACTTCTGTATTGTATGTCTTGTATTGTGTGCATTTCTAGCCATTTTAAACTTTTGTCCAATCATGGTATTTACTGTTTTATATTCAGCAGATCAAGCCACACCCACAAGGCTAAAGGGTGGAGTCAGTTGTCTCCTGCGTCTTGCCATCCACTTGAAGAAATATGAAGAAATGAGAATCACCCACAGTGATAGTAGCAGCCAATGCCTGCAATTCCGTTGGAGCTGTGTGCACTCCCCCGGACGCGTTCCGGCCACGCCCCGTGGGAGGAGCCAGCATGCCTCATGTGCCCTCCACCGTTACCTCTATGTCTCCGGGGGCAAGGAGAGGTACTCGCCTCTCAAAGACTTCTGGAGACTGGACATGAGTGAGAACTGTTTCTGGATTCTTGTCGAAGGCATTGCTATTATGGGCTTGAATGTATTGTTATTGCTTTGTTGTTGTTTTTGTTTCATGTTTGTCAATTTGCTTTTTGATTTGTTTGTTTTTTTGTTTGTTGTTGTTGCTGTTGTTATTTGCGGGAGATAGGGGACTCCATATAAGGATTTATTTGTTACTATTTCCTAAAAGAACCTTAATATTGACATATATCGGTCCTATCAGAGACGGACGTTAAACTAATCCCGCCCCTTAAATAACCTATTAGTGTTGATAGGGGCGTTAAACCCATACCATTTCACCATTTTCACATATATATATATAATATCAATTCAGCCTCTGAGGATGGTGATGGGGGAAGGAACTATCAGTCATCGTTTGACTATTCAGTTTTTCTTCCTTTTCTTAGTGTTTGCAAACAAGTAGCCTTCTTGAATATATGTAATGGGAATAGTGATTTTGTGTGTGTGTGTGTGTGTGTGTGTGTGTGTGTGTGTGTGTGTGTGTGTGTGTGTGTGTGTGTGTGTG
>NW_004797318.1:2125812-2127193 GCF_000002075.1 Aplysia californica | reverse complement strand
GGGCAGAGAAAAGTCATAAATTCATTCTTAAAAATCATCTAATCACTTTTCCCACAATCATTCCAGAGTGGCTAGTAAGCACACGTATAGTTTTTCTTCGGAGGACCCTGGAATAGCGAGCAATTTTACCTCTATTGTTCACCGGACAATGGATATTCTAACATTGGAAAAGCAGGCAGCTCCTGAGTTGATCGGTTGTTAGAAACAATTCACATCCTACTGTACAGCATCGCCAAATTGTTATTTGATAAGAGTCTTTGCCTTTTCCGAATCGATAGCCATCTACCATGACGTCTTCCCTTTCCTGGTAACAAACTCCTTTATAGCTCCTGACAGTGACAGCAAAGACGCTCAGAATAAACGTAAACTGAAACAGTAAGGAACAACCTCCACAGTGATTTAAAATGACGATCAGTGTGTTTTTGCTCTTTATTATTGATCTTCATATTTTTTTAATGTCTCAACTGCTGTCAGAAGCAGTGTTCAGCATACTATGGGGGGGGGATTTTCTTTACATTTTTTCAGCCAGACTCTTGTTTTGACACGTCTTGGTTACAACAGCAAAACAAGGAAAATCTGTGACTTTTCTTCACGACAGATATTCCTACACATGCTGACGGTAATTTTACGTAGTTTTAATTGTGTAAGAGTTCTGTGTAAGTGCCAGACTGAAGTTCGATATTCAAATGAAAATACTCGTCAATACTGAGCGATACCAACTACTTTTACCTATAACAAAGAAATATAGTAAAAAATCAACTCACTATTCCAATGTCAGAAATGCTCACTCTTCCAGCGTAAAGTACTATGCAGCTTTCTATTTCGATGTGTAGCCTTTTTCTTGAGCAAAGTCCAGTTCATGTATTTGTAAATAGATCTCTACGTGGCCGTTAAAACTGACTGATTTTAACATTGTTAGTCTTCATATCGCTTTTCTCTCATGCTTCCAGTGGATATTTGAAGTAAAATTTAGATACAAAAAGACACAATTTGCAGTTTTAAAATATTTGTTTTGATATTCTCTCAATTAGAATAAAACGTGCTGTTTATTTTATTGTCTCCACAGTCACAACTTCTGATTTTTGGCGGTACATTCTTTGAAAATGATGATGACAGCCCCCTTTTGATATACAGCACAGGTATGTGATATTGCATGTTTTTGTTTTGACCCTAATTAATTTGATGCTCCTTACATGTTTTGCTTTTTAGGCTTCTGCCTTGTGACTTGCAGGGTCTTCCATTCTCTCTTGTGTCAAATGAATAAGTTCCTGTTGTTTCATCCCCTGGCCTCTACAACTTTTGCTTCATCCTCCCTCATCATATATTTTTCCTACCACTCTCTCTCTCTCTCTCTCTCTCTCTCTCTCTCTCTCTCTCTCTT
>NW_004797318.1:2120991-2125712 GCF_000002075.1 Aplysia californica | reverse complement strand
TCTATCTATCTCTCTCTCTCTCTCTCTCTCTCTCTCTCTCTCTCTCTCTCTCTCTCTCTCTATCCGCCTCCCTCTCCCCCTCCCTCTCTCTCTCTCTATCTGCCTCCCTCTCCCCCTCACTCCCCCCCCCTCTCTCTCTCTCTCTCTCCCTCCCTTCCTCCCCCTCTCTCTCGCTCTCTCTCTCTCTCTCTCTCTCTCTCCCTCCCTCTCTCTCTCTCTCTCTCCCTCCCCCTCTCTCTCTCTCTCTCTCTCTCTCTTTCTCTCTCTCTCTCTCTCTCTGTCTCTCTCTTTGTATCCTGTATGTGTGTACACATACTATGTGTGATGTGGTGTGGTGTGGAGAGGTGTGGTGTAGTAAGGGTAGGTTTGGGCTGGGTAGGATATGATCATATAATAATAATATGGGATGCGTGTGTGTATGTGTATATGCATGCATGCATGTATGTATGTACGGTATATGTGTATGTGTTTGTGTGTGTGCATGTATGGGTGTGTGTATGTATGCATACATAATATAACATATATATATATTATATATATATATATATATGTATATCGTCGGCCGAGAATTCTAACCAACCGACTCCGATTTCGTAAATTTTGCAGGAGAGACAAAAAACTGAATTCAAAGGCTCTTATGGGAATTTACTGTCTTTAAATGCACTAGACTGGAATAAATGACTCTACGTTTAAGTATTTAAAACAAAATTGCCGAAATTTTATTATTTTAAGTCCTTAACCAGAGTTCTACGGATAGACCGCTCAGTTTTGGATTTCTAAGCGTCCAAGTGTCGACGAACGAATTGTTCGTTTAGAATTTTCCAACCCGGCGGGGACACCATGCGCCTCATTACGTCTAACTCAGTCATCGTGACACGTTAATGTTACCAAACAACTCGAAATGACTACACCTGCAGTCAATCCAATAGGAAGCCTACTATAAAAGTTCTAATTAGAACTACATAGTACTGTAGATGTAGAATCTAACAATAATACTGTTATTATATCTAAAACTGAACGTCGCACTTTATTTCCACATAATTCTAATTAGGCAATGGGCTTGTCCACAGATTAAGTGCGTCGTTACGTTTTTACTATAAAGCTATTATTTGATCCTCCATTCTCAAGGAAATTGTGAGAAGGATTGGTTACTTGTCTAGCTACGAGAGAGAGAGAGAGAGAGAGAGATTGAGAGAGAGAGAAGGGGGGAGGGACAGAGAGAGAGAGAGAGGGGGGGGAGGGGTGTGAAAGAGAGAGAGGGGGGGGGGGGGGGGGGGCAGAGAAGAATTTCCATATACGAATTGTCTTCATGGAGCTTCTTTTATGACTAATTTTTCCTGTTTGAAGTGGAGATTCTGTCGCAGTGCTTGCTCTCTAGTCACTAGCATAATAGTTCTTTCATTTATCATTTTCCTCCATGTTTTCCTGTCCTCGGTTATTTCTTCTCAGATGCTGACATCTACTCCAAGCTTAGATAATCTGTTTTTGCAGATGTCTTTGTACCTCAGTTTTGACCTTCCCGTTGGTCTCTTTCCATGGGCAAGTTGTCCATAGAGAAATTGCTTCGGAATCCGGTTGTCGTCCATTCTCTTGACATGGCCCAGCCATCTCAATCTTCTTAAACACAGGATTATTTGTAGGGTTGATTTATTATGAGCGACAACAGTAGCATCACTTGCTAAGAAAAGGTCTCGTATTGTTGTTTGGTTTGTTGATTTTGGTCTTGGCTCGAAGTCGAGCAAGATTGAAAAGCGACCCATCAGTTCTCCAATGGAAGAAACTGAATCAGAAATGCTTCTAACTCTAAAAACATGGTTTAACTTGGTTGGAAGACTCTAGAAGTAATATTATTTTTTTTAAAGCTCAACTAAACCTCATATAATGCATCCCACCTAATGTATGGCCTAATTGAAGAACACATTTTACATAGAAAGTCATCAAGATGAGGTATGCCATAGCAGCATCCAGTGTCAACAGAAACGAATTATCCTCTTGTCCAAGCACCATTATGAGGCTTTAAAATGCTCTACCCAATGAAGCTAAAGCTCTGGTTAGCTAAAAATAAACTACATAAACCAAAACACAATACTCTGCATAATAAATTAGACTTAACTGTGGGTTTTAACTTGCGCACTGGTGACGTACTCAATTCTAGATTGTCATAGAACTTGTGGTAGTCAGATGGCACAACAGACTTCATTTCTTGCATGTGTTATTAAACTTCTCTATGGACGAATTAAACTTTCTACCCTGGTACAGAGGCAGTCCCTTTATGTCTTTATGGAGAATGTGTGTGGACTCGCCACGCTTCAAAAGCAAATGTGACCAGTCATCATCAAATCTCAGTTTGTATTTAATTTGACCATCTGGTGTGTAAACTCTGGTTGGTTAGTTTGATGAAATCAGAAAAGATACAATGAGTCAAATACTTGACTTCATATGGCTTCACTTTCCTACTTTCTTCCATAAGCCTGACATAATCAGCTGGGTAGTAGATGTGCTGTGAGCATTGTCCACCTCAGTCTGTGTATAGCCCTTCTTTAGGAATTTTAATGTTACAGTTTTACCATTTACAGAGCTGAAATGTAACAATGCAGAACTTTGCAGTTCTGATACAACCACATCCATCTGAATATAATGATCTGGAGTCAAATCAGATGACAAAAAATCAGCCACACAAGGAGCAAATTTATTTGCAGTCAGAACACCTTCGCATTCATTTGAGACATAACATACACAGTCCTTGCTCTCTAGTTCCTATACTGTGAAATTGTGTACATTCAATTTCGTCTTGTAGTACAAAGCAGAAGCATTGGTGCCTGGATATAGCAGAACTGATTGCTGGTCCATTTTGATGTATTTGATTTTGGGGCTTCCCGTGCATTTTTCCTTGTCTGCTGTCTTTTTTGTATGCCCCCTCTTCCACATTCCCCTCCTCAAAGCCCACACAAAGATCACACCTATCTTTTCAAGGATGGAACAATGACAGGTTCGAGCATTGATCTCCTCTTTAAACTTGAAGGTAGAAAGTACTCTCCCCCCCCCCCCCCCACTCATACTTTTCTTTATACAAACGGCGGTACACTGCCTGTAAGCTCTGGAAAACAGGTTCCAAGTATAACTTACTGGAGTCCTTCGGCAGTAGTGAGATGGCAACTTGGGCAGATCACGAAGAAACTGTTTAAGTACCTTTGATGCTGTAGTCTCCTCCCTAACCCTTTTTCTCTGAACTGGAACCTCACCCTCTGCTACTCCCAACCCACAAGTGAGAACAATGTGAACACACTAGTAACAAAGTACAGGACTTAAGAAGAAAGCCTTGCACACTTTGACTCTGGCCCCATTCACTCGCATTCACTTCATGGACCACAATCTTCTGCTTTCTCTCTCCTTTTTCTCCACAGACTCGACACAGTCAACCAACCCTTTAACAAAAGCAGCTTTTTCTGATTTTACATTTACAGTAGTCTCCGCCTAAGATCCCACCGCTTACGATCCCGGTTCGCTTAAGATCCCGCTGTTTTAAGAGAACAGAATTTTTACTATACAAAAGTCACCCCTAAGATCCCGCTCTGATTCACTCTGAAGGTCTACATTCGGCTAAGATCCCGCATTTCAGATCATAATTTGTGGAACAAAAACCCGGGCTGGACCACCGATCAATCAAGTGTGAAAAGTTGAGATCAATAAACTGTCCGTCGCATCAAAGATCAGCCACTATCGTGAATGTGATCACATACACATTGTAAAACTCGATGAAGTGATACAATGTTTGCCCCAGACCGGATCACACTGGGGTGTGAACTGACCGACACGTTTGTTTTCCCCGAACATCGCACTCACACCTGAGCTCTCCACCTAAACTTACATCACACGCTGGGTGGGTAGGCCTACATGTTCGCTCCAGGCGGGATCACACTGAACTGTGAACTCTTCCCTGACCATTGCAGTGGTTGTGTCTACTCCCGAATTAGCGAGACAGACTGAATTTTGATTGGTGTGTTCACGTAATTGTGTGTAACGACAAAGGCGGTTGTGGGGGGGGGAGGGGGGGGACTCAGTCAGAGATGGAAAGCTATAAATTTTCGACAGGTAAGGGGGAGGGGCAACTGGATAAGCATAGATCTTGAGACTCATGACTCATGATAGGATAATAAGGGAAAATGGCACGCCCCATCCCACTATGCACTGTGATAGGCCATCAAGGTTAACCACTCTTTGCTCGCCATACGTCATAAACCCAACGAACGGTCACATCAGTTCATTTTAGAGTGGAGGGAGACCATTTTACAGATCGTGAGCCTTAGCATGGGTCACCATAGATTCTTCCCTGGGTCCGTCGGTTAAGATCCCGGTTCGCCTAAGATCCCGCATTTCCTTGCTCCCGAGCACTGGGATCCTAGGCGGAGACTACTGTATTTATAATCAAACGCCTCTTTCAGAGCAAAACGTTATCGCCGTGATCCACAATGGCGGGCTACCTAAACGAATTAGACGGTTAGAATTCTTCAGTCACGGAAGCCAGTCGGAATATATGGTTATAATTTCTTTTTAAAAAAAGACTTTTGTTTGTCAAAATTGTTCTAGATTTTAATAGGACGTAGCCATTCGTCATGTCGATCTATTTTAAGGACAAAAGCATTTCGGAGTTAGACGGTTAGAATTCTCGGCCGACGATATATTATAATATATATATATATATATATTATATATATATATTA
>NW_004797318.1:2108198-2120891 GCF_000002075.1 Aplysia californica | reverse complement strand
ATATATATGAGGCATCGTAGTGAAATCAGACACTCGTCAAAATAATGAGATAGAAGATATTGGCATTTTTCCGCCAGTGTGGGAAATGTTTTAGAATTTTTGTTTTTTGGCTCAACATCTTTGATGTCCATTTAAAAACACATTTTTGTGTGGATTTACTGAGAAACATGGATTAAAGGCACAAAATATGTGAATTTCCACTTTCTTTGGACTCTCAGAGTTTGGAAATCAACCAACTTTAGCAGCATTTTCTCGCTAATTTTACTTCTGAAACCGGGCAACCCCCACCTCCTTTAATCACACATAATCTCGCCTTCTAGTCAAGATAGATGTGTATTTTTTCATTAAAAAATAATTAAATGAACAAGCTTTAAGATGATATCAGTAACTCCACATGCCCAAAAATTGACGAATGCCTTATTCTACCGCGTCTGGACACATATGTACAGTAATATATACACAGTATTTCACAATTTGACTGTAACGTATATACACACCAGATAGATATATTTATATCATCATCATCCAGTGCCTTGCCGACTGGTGTGGGCGATCATAGACCTCCACTTCACTCTTTCTTGCGTTGCAGTGATGGTGTCTGTCATTCTTGCTGTTCCCAGCCATGTTGTCAACTTGTCCCTCTGTCTGCCTCTGCCTCTCTTTCCATCAAAATTGCCTGTTGTTACAATATTCTCCAATGCTTCTTTCCGCATTGTGTGTCCAATGAACTTTGCCTGTCGCTTTCATAAATTCGTCATTAAAAGCATATATAGGTCTATACCTACAGACTGTGAAATCCGTCATTTCATGAAATGTCTGTGAGGGTCTGTCGTTTCACGAAATGACTAAAAATTCCTAGATCTAGTCATTTCATGAAATAACGGAAATTTAGTTACACTTTATTCAGTCTGACTTATTACACCCCCCCGGGCAGTGCCACTGACTGAAGTGTCTTTAGGCCATTCCCAAAGGGGGGACATATCTCGTTCAAGCATAGTAGAATTGTAAATGGGTTGATTCATGTCACGCTCCTAACTGTGCCTGATCTACAACAGGGAACTGCTGCTTTTTCTTTCCTGATCCTTACTATTGTCATTTTCCTCGACTTCTTTTGTATGTTTCTCACTCCCTTGTGACCTGCTATTTTGGGGTTACTTGATAGTCAAAGCAGACCTTGTGCTGTTGACGCTAGAGAGGTGAGCAGTCTAAGTCTGATTCCCTGTAAAGACTTCTCTGTTGACACCCACCCCTTGGTGCTCATATAACCTTATGCAGTTGCGAGCGCCGTAAAACCCTCTACTAATAAAAAAAATATTTTTTAATGACTTATTACAGTCAACTTGTGTAACTCAATATGCTTAAAAAGGCTGTTGAAAGATGAAGTCCCGCCATGTATATTATCTTCTCAACAAGTGTGAAATTCTTTAATATGGTGATTTGCAGAAACTTATGAAGATGAGCTTTCAGTCTACTACGCCGGCATAGAAGGCACATTCAACATCATCAAGAAAGCACATGCTGCAACTGTGTTTGTGTGCATGTGTGTGCATGCGTGTGTGCATGCGTGTGTGCGTGCTTGCACATGTGTGTGTGCGTGCGTGCGTGCGCAAGTGTATTTTTCTCTAAAAGAATTGTCTCACTCATTTTATTTGTCTATCTCATGTACTGCACTAATATATTTTCCAACTTATAGATTATAATTTATGGATGCACCGGCCAAAGGTATTTAAAATCAATACAAGCATTTTGAAAATCTGAAAATCTTTGTCATCCCTGCCCAGCCTCTCTCTCTCTCTCTCTCTCTCTCTCTCTCTCTCTCTCTCTCTCTCTCTCTCTCTCTCCCTCTCTCCCTCCCTCCCTCCCTCCCTCCCTCTCTCTCTCTCTCTCTCTCTCTCTCCCTCTCTCTGTCTCTCTCTCTTTTTCTCTCTCTCTGCTCAAAGTTTGTAGAGATGCATACAGTGCTTTTAATTACAATGCTTCGGTCTCAACTTTTTGCATGCAATATATTATTAATTATCCTTTTTTGTTTTCCATCCCAGACTTGAATATGCTTCGTGCTGTGAACTATGATTCTTCACAAGAAAGACCTGGGGGTTGTCGTGAGCACTCTGCTGTCATTCACAAAGGCTTCATGTACATATACGGAGGGTTCACAGACAGCTCTGGCTCTATCAATGAATTTTGGGCTTTTGACATAGGTATATTATGTTTGTTCACTGTTGTAGGCAATGTAAGAGGTGAGAGTAGACTAAGATGCCTTACTGAGAGAACCTGAACTGATGGGTTATGGGGAATTACCAGATTAATGTAGGTTATAGGTTTTGAGAGTATTGGTGCAGAGAAGAGTGTCAAACCATGATTTCTGACATTTGCCTCAGATCAGGCATCTGCTGAAATTAATAATTTTCTGATCATAAGTCTTCTATATTTTCATAACAACCTAGACCTGTTAATACAGTGGACCTTGGATGGAACAAAATCAGCAAGACCTCAGTTTCACCGAGAAAATAAAAATCCTCTTTTTTTCCACGCTTCTTTGCCTTTGTGTAAATCTAAATACTTCAGATAGAGCAAGGTCAGAAAATCCTAACTCTAGCCGTAAAGAGATATTGAGTCAAGATTGCCCAGTCACTTTATTGAACAAACACAGGCCCACGCAATGTAGTCATCTGGCTTTCAATCACTCCTCATCAATATATAGTGCCACGAAAGGGACTGAATAGAAGGGACATGGGTGTGGGAAAGGATGGTCAGTGATTTACAAACCCATTCTTTGTTTCTAACTCATTATGTACGGCAAAGCTATGCAAGGCACTCTCAGCACACCTCCCACGTCCCAACTTTGTGCCTATTAACCATCGTCCTGCGGGGGCCGCGTTTATGTCGCCCGATAAGCCTATTTCAGCACCTCGCCTGCGTTCTGGTCCCGAGTCAGTCCAGCCCCTGGCTCAGTGCACGCGCGCTGAGCATCATCTCACGTGAAATTCAGGTCCCGCGTCGGATCCCCATTCACGCAGGTCAAGTGTGTGTGCATCAGTCTGCTTGAGTTTGTGTGCGTTTGTTGCCTTCTTCTAGAACCACCTGCGTTGGTTCGTAATCGAGGCATACATCTCATTCAAAACACGCCAAGTTGGTAGCTCTAGATGTTCGTCCAATGAAATTATAGAAGAAATTGACCCACTTGGACATGAGGAGCTCGAAAGGATAGTCAGGAAACAAGACTTCCATTTTTCTATATAAAACCTTTCAAATGAGCTTCATTTTGTATGAAATGATACTACATGATAAAAAATAAGCTTGTTTGATAGTTTTGAATACCATTGTGAAGGTACAAAGTACAATTTGAGTGCAAAACATTCGGAAATTGACCTATATTATCCTCTTTTGAACCTCAGATCTTTCATAACAACTAGAGCGTCTAGAAAGGTTATTAGAATGGGCGTAACTACTCGTAATGTCTTATCAGCTTGTGAGAGGGGGTTATTCATGTGTTTGTAACACTTTATAAATAGAAAGCTATGAAAGATATAGCGTTATTTTCATCATCGATTAACACACTCCCACGGTATTCATGGCGAAAACACAGGTTTCCCGGCGCGCGCTGTACACCAAAGGTACACACTGAGTGACCCCGGCGGCCTGCCCGGAGCGTCCGACGTAATCGGTTGCTGATAAGATTTGCATCTCAGCACAGACGCAGGACAAGAGTTAATGCGGCCAATCAATTGTATACATTATGTTTTAAATCAAGATTTATCTGCATGACGTGACCGCTCACGGTCCAGCATTGGGGGTAACATGAGCTGTGAAACACGGTCCTGGTAGTGAAAAGGTTAATTTGATATATATATACATATATATATATATATATATATATATTTAATGTGCATCTATTAATCACAGGTGAGTTTTTGTGATATTCTGAAGTTGATGAAATTTTTGTCGTTTTTGCTGCCTTCTTTAACCGAAAATGTTTGGTTTGTGAAGCAAAGTTCATTTATGCGGGAACTGTCTCTGAAAATTGTGTTTTATGTACCAAAAATATATAATATTGTTTGGTTTGTGAAGCAAAGTTCATTTATGCGTGAACTGTCTCTGAAAATTGTGTTTTATGTACCAAAAATATATAATTTCAAACACTCATGATTTCCTTAATGATCATCCTATTGCATTAAATTTTTTAATCAAAATACCTAGAGTAAAAAGTTCTTTTGATGTGGAATAAGTTTTCACTTAAATCCATGAAAATTTAGTGTTAGGTACCTAATGAAAGTGATTTTTCTCTATGTTTCAGCTAAAGAGAACTGGAAGCACTTATCAGGTTCAAAGCCTGGAAAACGTCATGGTCACATTGCAGTGACATACGAGAGTCTCATGTTGGTGCATGGGGGCATGAAGGATCTCATGGCCCTTGCTGATTTGTGGAGCTATGATTTTGGTATGTCTTTTTTTTTCTAAAGATAGTGTTAGTAGCTTTTAAAAAAGCAGTGACAATAAATACGACACCAGCCATGATAATAATAATGACAACAGCAGTCAGCAATGAAGGAATATTGTGAAAACACTTTTCTTTTCAATTTTCAAATGGCTATTCCCAAACTGCCTTCTCCCCGAGTTTTACAGTACCACTTACCTTTTGGCCCCCCCCCCCCCAAATAGACCCACCTCTTCGTGGTGGGGGGGATTAGTACTCTTCAAATAGGAAAAGAAAAAGAGGAAGCTAACGGGTCAAGGGGTGACCCCAAAAAGAGACATATTACTTTACTATGTTTCTTACTCTTTCTATTTATTGTCTTTATTGTTTTACTTTACTACATTTATTAACTTTTTTTTTTCTCCTCTCTCCATCGACAACCTTTCTTTGACCTGGAGTTGGGACGGGTATTGGTGGGGTGGAAAGCAGAGGTTCATTGCCAGCACTGTACTGGATGTGACTTTACGTAGGGAATACCCAACTACATACATGTATTAAGCATGCACTTATCGGAGAGCCCTATGACTGCGGAGAAGGTGCAGAGACCATTTGCGTCTTGCTTGTTGACAACATTAACCCTCTGGGATCTGCCATGCCTTCCCCTGCCCCCATCTCTCGGATGAGAGGACTTGGTTGCTCTGGTAGGAGGGGGGAAATCTAGCTTCCAATTGGTATTATTATTATTATTACTATTAGTATTATTATTATTATATTATAATTTTTGTATTTCAGCAACACACAGCAACTATGCTCTTAATAGCGTCTTTTTCTTCTTTATCTCCTCAAACAACTTCTCAATATAATACAACAGACACCAACATACCCATTTATTTTTCTTACAAGCTCTCTGTGATGGAGTTGGGTTTTTGTTTGTGGCATTGCACCTACAGCCACTGCTTTATCTCCTACCCCGGGATGGAAGGAAAATCACAGAACCACCAGTTTTAAATGCTATTCACAAATGATAGAATCCCATACGAGCTGAGATGCCGCCTCAGTAATCAAAGTCTCCCCCAGGTCTTAGTGGGCAACCAAGCTGGCCTGGTGGATGGTTATTGGAAGAAAAAGAAAATCAGAAAGCAGAGAAAATTGAAAAACAAGAAGAAAACACCCCCAACAACTGGTAACGGAAAAGAGAAGCTTATAGACTTCAATATTCTTCAGGCAAATGTCTGTGGCTTGGACAAGAAGAAAACACAATTGGGAAAAATTTTGTATGAAAGGAAAGTCCACATTGCTCTATTACAGGAAACTCTCCATTCATCCTGTGACATAAACATCACTGGGTATACCCCTTATCCATGTAAATGTGAAGGTTGCCAAGGGATTATAACCTATATCAGAAATGACATCCAGGGTGAAGTAGAGCTCCTTAATTGGCACCCCACAGACGCACATAAAGTCACCCTGTGGTATGGCAACAGCAAGCTCATACTTTATAACATCTATTGTCCCCCAAGTAGCACTCTGAACTTCTTGGAACAGAGCACTATCTTTAAAAAGACGGTCATAGCTGGTGACCTTAATGGACACTCCCCCCTTTGGGGCTATGCTGACCAAAACAACACAGGTAAGAGGATTGAAGAACTATGTCTGTCCACTAACCTAATCCTTCTTCAAGATGAGGATTCAAGCAAAACACTTCTTCACAGGAGACATGGGACCCTCCACAGACCAGATCTCACCCTGGTCTCTGCTGATTTACACAACAATTGCAGTGAAGAGGTGCTAGACTGTATATCTAGTGACCATCGTCCCATTCTCACCAAAATCAGTATACTGAAACACAGACAAAGGAAAAGAAGAACCCGTTGGAACTTCAAGAAGGCAAACTGGGATCTCTTCAGAAAAACAGCTGAGGACACCGTTAAACTGGATGATCTAGACAATAAAAGTATAGACGCCCTTAATAGTGAACTCACCTCCACCATCTTAGATGCTGCAAAGAAGAGTATCCCACAGGGGTGCAGAACCAACTATAAACCCTTTTGGAACCGGCGCTTGGAGAAAGCTACAAAAACTAAAAATGATGCCAGACATGAATATGAGAAAGATCTAAAAAATATGGACAAGAAAATTAAATACAAAAAGGCCGTAGCAGAGGCTAAACTTGTCACCAAGGATTCTAAGAAGGAAGCCTGGACGCAGAAGTGTGAGGGACTCAATTTAAATCAAGGTGGACGTGAAGCTTGGACACTTCTAAATAACCTCACTGGCGAAAAAAGGAAAGAAAACCCCAAACCACTACACACAGAAACCGAAGTTCTCACCAGCGAGTTCAAAAAAGCCGAACACTTCAATAAACATTTTGCCTCCATTAACAAGAGCAGCAAAAGGAATGACCTGGACAGGGGTCTACTGAGTGTTCTGAAAGGAAAAGAGAGAGATTTGATGACACCGAGTATCTTCCAGGACTTCTTAACTAAGCGAGAGTTGGACTGTGCAATCAAGAAACTAAAGAAGCGAAAAAGCCCAGGTCCTGATAAAGTACACAATGAGATGCCTTGGTGAAAAAGCCAAATTGCTACTTCTTAAGCTCTACAACAGAACATGGACCGAGGGAAATCTGCCTAAAGCATGGAAACTAGCTACTATAAACCCAATCTTAAAGAAAGGAAAGAAGGCCAATGACCCTAAAAACTACCGCCCAATATCACCCACGTCCTGTATTGGCAAGCTCTGTGAAAGAATCCTCAATTTTCGTCTTTATTGGTGGCTTGAGTCTTCAGGTCTGATATCACAGTGTCAAGCAGGGTTCAGGTCAAAAGGCAGGACAGAAGACCAGCTCTTCAGGCTCACACAGAAAATCATTGATGGATTTCAAAGAGGGGAACAGACAACGGCTGTGTTTGTGGATCTCCAACAAGCCTACAATAGAGTGTGGAGGAAAGGACTACTCTTAAAACTGCAGAACATGGGAATCAAGGGAAACATGTACTCCTGGATTAAATCATTCCTGACAGATAGACTTATCCAGACCCAGATGGATGAAACCCTATCTTCAAAAGCAGTACTGGAGGAAGGACTCCCACAGGGATCTTCTATCAGCTGTACCTTATTCCTTGTCTTCCTCAATGATGTTTCAGATGTTCTCAAAACAGAAAAAGCCCTTTTTGCTGATGACCTGATCACACTGGAAACTCGACAACAATAAGCAGACGAAGACTACAAGATGATCTAAATTCCCTAGGAACCTATTGCCGTTTATGGAAGATGAAAGTAAATTGCGAAAAAACTGTCTACTCTGTTTTTACGAGAAGCTATAACTTGTAAATGCAGAAATCCCTCTCAAAATAGATGGTACCAACTTGAAAAAGGAGAATAACCCAGTGTATCTTGGAGTACAACTTGACAGCAAGCTCAACCGGAAACAACACACCAACAACCTTAGGAAGAAGGCTATGAAGAGACTTAATCTCATCAAACGACTTGCCAGTACCAACTGGGGATCAGACAAGAACACCTTGAGAGGCCTCTATTTGGGATATACCAGAGCTGTTTTTGATTATAATCTTGTTCTACAAAACATTTGCAGTAAAACTTCAAAGAACTCAATGGACACCATCCAAAACCAAGCTCTTTGTCTTATCTCTGGCGGAATGAGATCCTCACCGACTGCGGCCTGTGAAATCCACACAAATATTGAGCCATTAGAAACTCAAAGAAAAGGGGCAGCTTTAGAAGTATATGAAAGATCTAAAAGACTAGAAAATAACCACCCTTATAAAGTCCTTGTTGACAAGTGAAAACCTAATCAAAGACTAAAAAATACAAAATCTGTACTTGACACTGTTCTCAATCTCCAAGAAAAACATCACCTCCCTGAAAGACGAGAACCTCTGGAAAGAGTTCCCTCAACTCTCCCACCACATCTCACCATAACAAAGCCAGAAATTAGGAAAACACTTTTGGACAAGAGCAATAAAAACACATATCCTGTAGCACTAAAACATTCTGCCCTTGAAACAATTGATTCCTATCCACCAACATGGATCCACTCATACACTGATGGATCTGCGTTTAAGGCAACAATCAACGCTGGTCAGTGATCAACTTGCCCAGTGGGAAAAAAAAAAGAAGTCTTCAACTCCAGCGGGTCCTTCTGCTCCAATTTCATTGCCGAACAACAGGCTATCACCAACACAGCAAACTACATCAACTACTTGTTTGACACTAACCCACTTGCTACCACAGACATCGTTATATTTACAGACAGCCTTTCAACACTAGAGACACTTGAGAGTGGGACTGATGTGAACAAAGATATATTGCATTTGATTTGGAGTCTACATAACTTGATAAGTAGGCACCACGTCAGAGTAGTCCTACAATGGATTCCTGCCCACACTGGGGTACCGGGAAATGAAAGAGCTGATGCTCTGGCAAAGAAAGGAGCTAGCCTCCCTCAGCCTGAAATTCCTACGAATTACACCACCTGCTGCCAAATGATCAAGTCAAACCTCAAGGAAGAGTGGATGAATGATTGGGCCACAGGTACGACAGGAAGGAGGATGTATGGCCACATGAATAAACCTTTGGTCAAAGATCCAATCAATGAGTTGAGTAGGGGAGATCAATCCATAATCTTCCAATTTAGAACACAACATGTACCCCTCAACCAACATCTCAACCGAATTGGAGTAAAGCAGTCTGCTGCCTGCCCACTATGTGACTACCCCTCAGAGACAGTGGAACATCATCTGTTCTTCTGTAGAAATTAACTGATTTAAGGGGATGTTTTCTTCCCAATAAGCTACCCCACACATCTACTTGCCTCTACTCCTCAAGACAACAATTAGAACAAACATGCAACTATTACCGAATGGCATCATGCAGAAGAGTTAACGCTCAGATGCTACTGGATCGCTAACAACAACAACAAATGGCTTTAGCCTACTACCATATGTGTCTGAAAAGTAGTAGAGCATTATTTAAACCTGACTTTACATGTGATAACATTATAATGTTCATTAAAATTTGAGAAAAACTGATTCATCATTTGTTTGCAGAATTGTTCACCTAATCAGTCCTATACTATATTATTACAGATTGCACTTCTGCCGTTGCTTAAAAAGAGCGAATGTGTGCGCCAGCAAGTAGATAACAGCCCTCTGTGTTATACATGTCTGGATGATGATAAGAATCATCGGATGAAGGTGGATATTTATGCAGGCTAAATAACGTAGAGAATCCTATCATGTGTTCCTTGTTTATTGTTGTTCTTTTTTTTTGTCTTATAGCCCTTCACACTTGGAGTCGCATCAAAGGGACAGGAACCTGCCCCACGTTGTCAGGACACTCAGCCAATGTGGTAAGTTGTTTTGACTTTTAAAACTGTTGGAGTTTACAATTTGTTTTCTGTTGATTTTTTCTCACTGCTTTTTTTTTTACTTGAAAAAGACTAAGAATCTTGAAAAAAATCTATTACTGGTACTTTGTTTTTTTTAGTCCGTATTAATATTGTATTCGTCCCTGCAGGTGGGGGGCCCCATACTTTTACTATGGGGGAGCAAGGAATACACTTACCGTCATACTGCGTGTCGTAAGAGGCAACTAAAAGTGCATAGGTTTGGTTGCCCGGAAAGTGCCAGTTTGCGGAGGGCCAACTAGCCGATGAAGTAAAAACAGTCAGTTACAGAAGCATGGACAAACACGGCTTTTTATTTTTCTATCTTGGGAGACGGAGGAGCTTTTGCATCAGCAGGAACAAGGAAGGACAGCGGACAAAGCCGAAAGGACTCTCCTGATCCGAACCCTTCTCTGTCGAACAAGTCTCTCCGGATTGCGTCGTGGAATGTTTGCACCTTGTATGAAGCAGGAAAGAGTTCTCAAGTAGTACAAGAGATGAAGAGATACAGGCTGCTCATACTAGGAGTCAGCGAAACCCACTGGATACAGTCTGGACGGAAGCAGCTCAGCTCGGGGGAACAAGTATTGTATTCTGGGAGGGAAGACAAGCACCATGCGGAAGGAGTGGGAATCATTTTGAGTAAGTATGCACAGAAGTCACATAGAGGTTGGGAACCACACGAGGAGAGGATCATCATTGCCTCATTCACTTCTAGGAGCAAGAACATCAACATGAATATAGTCCAGATCTACGCCCCTACAAATGATTCTTCAGATGTTGGCAAAACTCTAGCTTCGACTCAAAAAGTACGGAACCAGTACAGGAATCAAAAGAATGAAATTCCAAGTAAGTCTCTTAGATGGACACAAGAAAGAGGAGTTTCAACTGCAGTTGAGGAACAGATTTCAACCTCTGGCTGATCTTGGTAGAGAGGGCATGGAGGTAGATACACACTGAACCAAGATCAAAGAAGTCTTTACATCAACATGTCAAAAAGTACTCGGTGCAAAGAAATGAAAGCACAAGGAATGGATTAGCCAACACTCATTGGATTTAATTAGGATAAGAAGACAACTGAAGGCAGAAGCGAATGCAAGTTGAACAAGAGGATCAAGAGCGGATGCATTGAAGCAGAACAGGACAACAGCTAAGGATGTCAAGAAATCACTAAGAAAAGACAATGAGGAATTCATGAACAGAGAAGGCAGAGGAAGCAGCGGTAGAAGGGC
Organism: Aplysia californica; assembly: GCF_000002075.1. Lineage (NCBI taxonomy): Eukaryota > Metazoa > Mollusca > Gastropoda > Aplysiida > Aplysiidae > Aplysia > Aplysia californica. The sequence continues at coordinate 2,109,838 of NW_004797318.1, read as the reverse complement.
ACATGTAAATCACTTAGAGGATGGGAGTCCACAAAGACTCTTGCTGGAAAATATGAGAAACCTGAAGTACCAGTAAAGGACCAAGAGGGGAAAACCATTTTTGGAAAGGAAGCTCCGTCGAAACGATGGGTAGAGCATTTTAACAGTCTCCTGAATAGACCACCACCGAGTAACCCACCAAACATCCTGCCAGCAAGAAATGAGTTACCAATCTGCTGTGATGCTCCTTCAAAACAAGAGATTCTGGATGCCATGAAGAAGCCAAACAAAGGTAAAGCGGCCAGTCCTGATCACATTCGACCTGAAGCCCTAAAAATAGATGCCAATGTGACGGCAGACCTCCTCCTCCTCCTTCTGTTTACCAGGATCTGGAATGAGACCAAGTTTCCAAAGGATTGGAAAGAAGGACACCTCATGAAGCTTCCCAGTAAGGGAGATCTCAGCAACTGCAGCAACTACGGAGGGATCACTGTTCTCTCAATACCAGGTAAGGTCTTCAACATAATCATTCTGGAGAAAATCAAGATAGCAACGGATTCAAGACTATGGGATGAACAAGCTGGTTTCCGGAAAAATCGCTCAACCACCAACCAGATTGCCACGCTGAGGATTATTGTGGAACAGTTCCTGGAGTCGAATTCCCAGCTGATCGTCAATTTCCTTGACTATGAGAAGGCCTTTGACAGTGTAGACCGAGCAACACTATGGAAGATAATGAGACACCATGGAATCCCACAGAAGTTGGTGAACCTCATCAAGAGCATGTACCAAGGGACAAGTTGCAGGGTTGTACATGATGGCCAGCTCACTGACAACTTTGACATCAAGACTGGTGTGAGACAGGGATGTTTACTATCACCTTTCTTCTTCATATTGGCAGTCGACTGGCTGATGAAGGAAACCACCAAGAGGACACAGAAATGGTATACAGCGGACCCCATGGACACAGTTGGACGATCTGGATTTCGCTGACAACTTGGCACTTCTGTCGCACACCCAGGAACAGATGCAAGCAAAGACTTCAGTATTAAACAGCCTGTCAGAGTCTGTTGGATTGAGGATCCACCCCGGACAGTCAAAGGTCCTAAGGGCAGATGCACAACGAAAGGAGCTGGTCACAATAGAAGGAAATGCACTAGAAGACGTTGAATCCTTCTGCTATCATGGGAGTATAATTGACAGAGAGGGAGGAACTGGTGCTAAAATAAAGTCCCGTTTTCTCTCTCTCTCTCTCTCTTCTGGCGCTGTGGCTTCATAAACGGTCAGCGATGCCGACAGCATGCAGGAACTCAACACTCGCCTGCGGGTCCTTAAAAAGTGCTGAAAGTGGGTTACTGAAATGTCCCAGCAGATGGGTTCTAGCACGATAGCTGGCGGGACATCTCAGGAACACATGGTCCATAGTTTTGTCCTCCTCCTTGCAGGCTCGACAGGACGGATCTGGGTTGTCTGCTGGCGCAATTTTGTGGAGATATAATCTCAGCTTAGGCATTTTCCACCAGTTCTCATTTGGGAGAGAAGCCGGCGGTCCTGCCGTCTGAGCGAGGCCTCAAGCTGGTATGACGGCGGCTGGGCAAACGGCAGATTGGGTTTTGCCTCTCTTTTCCACTTTGTGCGGGTCAATCGGTGGATGACGGCTT
>NW_004797318.1:2106888-2107937 GCF_000002075.1 Aplysia californica | reverse complement strand
GGTAGGGCCGTATGAGAGGCGCATGACTGCTGATCTAGAATCAGTGTATACATGGATGCGTACACTGTTTGGAAGGCTGTCTGCTGTATGTAGTGCCACAAGCATGTCAAGCGCTGTGTCGAAAGCTACAAGCTCGGCCCTGTAGCTTGAACAATACCGGCCCGCAGGTACACGTTGGTCGAGTTCGGTATCACCGGTCTTGATCAGTAGTCCACTTCCTCCATACTCAGTACCGTGCTTAGCTGAACCATCAGTCCAGACTTCTACATCAGGCAGGGGGAGCGAACGAATTGTAGCCTCTGCTACTGCTTTCCTGACAGCTGGTTCATTAACACGCTTGCAGTCGACAACAAGATCGGTGCTAAAAGTCACGTTGTATGATGCAGCCTTCCACGGTTGTGTGGGGGGTAAAACAACCAGCTCCTCACGTGGGTACGTATCCAGTTCAGTTTCGGCTACGAGGTTTTGGGCATGCTTTCTCCAGTTCGACTTGCCTGTCCGCGTGGGCACTGATTTTGTTGCGGCGGCTTTGCGTTGGTTCGTTGCAGGCAGACGCATGGACTCCTCCAATGAGATGGCAGTCAAGGCATCAGCTCAATGCCTTAGTGGTAAAATGTCTGCTTCGATGAGGAGGCTGTCCACACGAGTATCCTTTGAGCAGCCTGTGATGATTCTTGCTGCTTCATTCTGCTTTCTTTCCAGTTTCTGCAGGTTGGAGGGTTCTGCAAGAGGCATGTAGGCAGGGGCACAATAGTCGATAGCAGACCGACAAGTAGCATAATATATAGGCTTTATGCATTCCCTGGAGGCACCCCAGGTGGTGCCTGTAAGGGCTTTCAATTGTCGAAGTCTGCTTGACGGTTTTAGCTCAAGGTTTTGGATGTGGGCGTTGGAGGATAGAGTACGATCAAGTGTGACCCCAAGTAAGATGGGGTTGGAGTTGAAGGTGATGGGGGAGCCTTTGAGTGAGAGGGCTGGTTTTCGCTTGGCTTCGTGGGTGCTGGTGGTGAAGAGGGTGCACTCTGTTTTCTCCGTACTGATCTCCATCT
>NW_004797318.1:2105614-2106788 GCF_000002075.1 Aplysia californica | reverse complement strand
TAGGGAGGAGTTTAAGCTTTTCATTAAGCTGGTAGTGCCGGTGTTTGTCTGCCTTGTAGAGTTTTAGGCGGCTGACTGAGGCGTATTCACGGCAAAAGGCTTCAGCCTTGCTTCTATGTCCTTATAGGGTTTTATTGTTTTCTGTGAGAGCACTGCCGGTGGAGGGGGTTTTCTTGCCTGAGATGGCATTTATGACTCGGAAGACTTGTTGAGGGTCAGTCGAGAGGGACATCTCTGAGATAAAGTTGCGCCAACAGTCGCGCTTCATCTCGTTTAGGCGGGATGTGGTTCTTTTAGACGCCTCCTGGTAGTTTTCAATGTATTCTCGTGTTTTGGTTGCCATGGATTTTTTTTCTTAATTGCACTTTTTCTTCTATCAGTTTGTCCACTTCTTCATTCCAGAAGGGTTTAGGAAGTTTACGAGCGCCCTTGGGGATACTTTGTTAGGCTGCTTTTAAAATGGCCTCAGTTAGGCACGTGTTTTTTTGTGGCGTCCGTCATGTTAGGCATGTCATTTGCCAAAGTCTCTGTTTCCATGTGGGCATTGAACAACGACTAGTCAGCTTTCTTGAAGGACCATTTGGCTTTGCTCCTACGGGTGGGGGCAGAGTGTCTACAGAGTTTTATTTCGATGGCTTTGTGGTCAGAGACCAGGGTGTCACTGGTTTTCCAAGAGACATAAGCAACCTGTGAAACATGACAGAAGGAAATATCAGGGACTGTTTTGAACATACTGCTCGGGTCGATTCTTGTTTCGCAGCCGTCATTGAGGGCAATCATATCATTGTCGAGGGCCCAGTCATCAATTTCTGTTCCGGTGGCACACTGGTCGACGTAAGGGTCCCACGAAGGGTGATGGCAGTGGAAATCGCCTACGACGATGGTGTTTGCATCAGTCTTGAATACGTGGGGAACGAAGTTACCTTTGTGGCGTGGTGGGATGTACAGGTTGACGACTTTAAGGGTTCTGCCGGGCAAGTACAAGAGTGTGCCTACGAATTCCGTTGTGGAGTCGGGGTTGGCAACTACTCCATCATGGAATCGGTGGTAGGTAATACCATCTTTAATCAATGTCGCGACCCCGCCTCCATTGTTTCCGTCATCTCTGTCACTTCGTTCAATAGAGTAACCAGGCACACAAATGTCTATATTTGGGCTTAACCATGTCTCTTGA